>NC_046155.1:225296137-225596137 GCF_011064425.1 Rattus rattus | reverse complement strand
CTGCAATGTGCTATTTCTCTCCAAGTTCATCTATAAATTTAATGTCATATCATATAAATTCTTTAAGAAATTATTTATGGAATGTGACAGGTTTGGTTTACAGTTAAAGTAGAAGGAAAAAATATAGGAGTTTGTGAAAAGCATAAAAAGTGGAGTCATTTGATTACGCTTAAAATAACCAATATTTTCCAGTAGTAACCAAATGTAAATAAGCAATCATTCAGGAACACACAACTTGGCTGGACACAGGGAGGGAGGAGGAGGAAGGGGGAGGAGGGAGAGGAGAGAGAGAGAGAGAGAGAGAGAGAGAGAGAGAGAGAGAGAGACTAAATGAGAGACTGAATTATCAGATCTGATACACAGGGAAGGTAGAAAAGATATCACTGAATGCTTCCTCTGATGAATTCAATGAGGAAAAGGGATTCTACTCTTAAACAGTCAAAAGAACATCAAAAGACAGCTTGGCATATTATTAAGTTGTGTCATACTTAACATGCATACATACACAACATACACACAAACACACAAACACACACTCACATGAATACACACACACTATTGTACTGAGAAACGTTCACTTATAATTTAGAGATTTGAAATGTTTTCTAAGAAAATGCCTAAATTCAAAAGTCATAAAGAAGCTGTTACATTTATCTTACATATAAACAAAAGGCCCTTAAATCAAGAGATATAATGGTATTTAAAAATGTTACAAATTGGAAGACATCTGCTCTATATGTTACAGACCAAATATCAGTCATTCTGATTTGTAAGTCATTGATTATAAAACAGGAAAGGCACTAAACAGTTAACTTACCAGACATTGCAAAGACTATTTTAGAAGATTTTTAACACCATTAGGAAGCACATACAGAAATAAACAGAAATGGTATTCCATTCTTATTAGGGAAGGGACAATTATAAAACTTGATGTTCACAATAGGTACAAAGATGTTTTAAAAAATGTGTGTATGTGTGTGTATGGTGAGTGTTCTGCATAGAAAATTTCCAGACATTTGGAGAATGTCTTAGAAACATTTTCTCTGCATACTCTACTCAGAGACACTATCTTTAAAGATCTTTTGCAGAAGCTAATTTTGGTTGCCCAACAATTCAATTAAAACCTGGGCTCTACCTGCATCTGTACCAGAGGAGTCACTTGAACTCCATTGTATTTGTACTGCAGAATCACTACAGACAACACTTACATAGTCATTACACACCAGCATATAAAGACCCCTGATATGAATTGTGCCAAGAGAAAAACCCATAGATTGCTAATGCTAAGTATAATTATGTCATTTAGGCAAAGAATAAAATTAAAATTACATGTATATGTGTGCAATGTACATTCATGCATAGAAAGTGATGAAGGTGTTTTCACATTGCCCATTAGCCCTGATTACTTGAGAAGACAAAGCTGAAGTTCAGATGTGTTTTTTATTAGAAATTAAATTCAATTACTCATTTTTTTACTCGACTTAGTAAAGATTTATTTTATTTCAAATTATGAATACGTGTGTCTGTGTCTAAGTATATGTGCATGCAAATGCAGTGCAGGTGAATGCAGACACCGGGAGAAGGTTCTAGATCCCCGGGAGCTGGAATCACAGTGGTCGTGAGGGTGCTGAGAACCCAACTAGATCCCTCTGAGGAACAGTATGTGTTTTTAGCATGAGACACACCTCTAATCCCTCAGATTAATTTTTAAATACAAATTTAAAAATAATTTAAAATAAACCGAAATAGTTAATGTGCAAGTGGGACACACAGTGCAATATCAGGAGAGACATCTTGGAACAAAACCCAAAAACCTCATGGTTTAGCTGATCATTTCCTGCATTTACTTACTTGAGGTGCATTTGAAGTAAAAGCAAAACTTCTCAAGCCATTGGTGATGATAGAGTAAGGTACTAAAAAATTTCTTGCATTTTTGTCTTAGGAAGGTAGGCTGGTACAGCCACCAAACTAGATAAGATGGATGAAGCAAAGAAGTGCAGGCCGACAGAAACCGGATGTAGATCTCTTCTGAGAAACACAGCCAGAATACAGCAAATACAGAGGCGAATGCCATCATTAAACTACTGAACTGAGAACAGGACCCCCGTTGAAGGAATCTTAGAAAGAACTGGAAGAGCTTGAAGGGGCTCAAGACCCCATATGAACAACAATGCCAACCAACCAGAGCTTCCAGGGACTTAGCCACTACCTAAAGACTATACATGGACTGACCCTGGACTCTGACCTCATAGGTAGCAATGAATATCCTAGTAAGAGCACCAGTGGAAGGGGAAGCCCTTGGTCCTGCCAAGACTGAACCCCCAGTGAACGTGATTGTTGGGAGGAGGGTGGTAATGGGGGGAGGATGGGGAGGGGAACAGCCATATAAACGGGGAGGGGGATGTTGGCCTGGAAACCGGGAAAGGGAATAACAATTGAAATGTAAATAAGAAACACCCAGTTTAATAAAGATGGAGGAAAAAAAGAGAGAGAGAAGAGAAGGAACATTTCCTCAGTTCTGGTTGTCTGAATTGTTATCCTTACCACACCCAAAATTCTAAAGGTCATCTGTTAGGGTCATATCTGAGTTGAATGCCAGACTCTTTTAATTTCTGAAAAAGAGCATTGTTTTAATTAGCTACTAAAGGTAGGTGTGTGATCAAATATTCATTATAAAAATGATTATGGATGAGTAAACTAGAAATTGTTAGGCTTCGGGGAACATTTATCAAAGTTAGTATCTTCTCCCTGGGAAAATACACTTAGATCTGAAATTTATATTGCAGTGTCTCCCTTAGATCTCCCACTTGATTTCACGCACAAAGGAAAAGGCATATTTGCCAAAAGGGTTTAATGCTATCATTTTTCATAATCTCAGCTCTAACTAAATATACACATAAATGTTTTTATATAGTTTCAAGGACCACACCCAGCTCATCGTAGTCTCTTTTCTCTCTCTCAATGTTTTCTGAAATATCTAAAGTATAAGACAGGAATTCTTGCAACATAGTTAGACTTTGTTAATAGAAATTTATTAAACAATACACATTTGTTGGTTGACATTTAGTGTGTGTGTGTGTGTGTGTGTGTGTGTGTGTTTGTGCTTGTGTATAAGTGGGTGTACATGAAGTGTTTGTGTGTGTATATGTGTGTGCTTGTGGAAGCCAGAGGTCAATATTATGTGTTTAGCTCAATAACTTCCATCCTTTGTTCAGGATAGGATATCTCACTGAACCTGAAGATCACTAATTACCCTCGAGTGTCCAGCCAATGAACTCCAGGGTTTCCTTGTCTGTGCCTTCCCAATGCTAAGATTACAAACACATACAGCCTTGCCTGGCTTGCTTGCTTTTCTCTCTCTCTCTCTCTCTCTCTCTCTCTCTCTCTCTCTCTCTCTCTCTCTCTCTCTTTCTTTCTTTCTTTTTGGTTTGCAATATATTGCTTTTATTATGTTTAGTTATGGGCCTTGAATTCCTGTTCTCTCCAATACTTTTTTTTTTTTTTTTTTTTTTTTTCGAGCTGGGACCGAACCCAGGGCCTGGCGCTTCCCTAGGCAAGCGCTCTACCACTGAGCTAAATCCCCAACCCCTCCAATACTTTTAACATGATGAGATGTTGTATTTTGTCATTGGGTTATTCAGAATCTAAGAAGATGATCATGTGATTTTTTTCTTTGTTTTTTTACATAGTGGATTATGTTAATTGATTTTTTCTTTTCTTTTATTGGATATTTTCTTTATTTACATGTCAAACGTTATCCCCTTTCCCGGTTTCCCCTCCAGAAACCTCCCATCCCATCCTCTCACCCCCTGCCTCCATGAGGGTGCTCCTCCATCCACCCACCCACTCTCTTCTGCCTCCTCACCCTGGCATTCTTCTACACTGGGGCATGGGGCATTCATAGGACCAAGGGCCTCTCCTCCCATTGATGCCCAACAAGGCCCGTCCTCTTCTGCATATGGAGCCGGAGCCATGTGTCCCTCCATGTGTACTCTTTGGTTGGTGGTTTAGTCCCTGGGAACTCTGGGGTGTCTGCTTGGTTGATAGTGTTGTTCTTCCTATGGGGTTGCAATATAAACATGCTAGATATCTGAACTCAAGCACTCATGCTGGAATGGCAAACGCTTTACTCACTGAGAGATCACCCTGGCCACTTGGCTGGCATGTTACCAGTAACTGATACATCCTTAAATCATGCTAAGTACCTTCTTAACTGCAAAACAACTGAGCAGAGGAGAAACTCATGACCCTTTCTATATTCCCATAGCGGGTAGATTAGAGGACTGGATTCAAACCAAGTCCTTTGGGCTCCTGAGTGTGTGATAGGTGGGGATGTCCTGTCCTAGATCCCTATGGACCCACAACCTGTCTTATGATGATGATGAGCTTTCCAGGAAGGTCGCCGGGGCTGAGCATCTCCTTTGTCCTTGATTGGTCTCCTTCTATGGGGATTTTTCCCTCAGGGACTGCGCATGCTCACTCTAGATGGGCGAGGATCACACAGTGTTTTCATAAACCCTGCGCTGGAAGTGGGAGAAACCATTTTTGTTCTTGCATACACCATCTTTTCTCCTTGCTCTGCTTCAGAGACTTAATCTGTCCTTTCCTCCAAAAGGTCCTCTTAAAACTATTCAAGAGTCTGTCTCTCTTCAGATGATCAACAGCCTTTCCCCTGTGAAACACAGCATATGGCACTGGATTGCAGGTTGTATCCTGTCCCGGTCCGCAAGAACATCAACGGAGACCCTGGAGAGGGGAGTGGGATGGATGGGACAAGAGGACCGAGAAATGGAGACAAGACAGTATTCTAATCAAGTCTCATTTAATCAAGCAAAAAGCACTTGCTTATAAGCAGAAAAATCACACAACACAAACTTGTAGTCAGGATAACGATAAACACACGTCACAACAGAAACCAATGACATAAGTTTTGATTTCCCAAAAACCTCCTTATCTACTCTAAGTTTCAATTTCCTGAAGTTTCTAACTAACAGTAGAGCAAAACTCATTCTTGTGTAGAAGCAAGCTACCAGGAAGTCTCCAGTACTCTTGGCTGGTGGTAACCCCCACATATGCTACTTGGAAACAAGGGCCCATGAAGTGGAAAACACCTTGCTCAGGTAAAGAAAGGCATAAGCAGACCAGGTGCCCCACCTCCAGTTGCTTAAGCATTAAATTTAATGTAATATTACATAGGAATGGACATGATCAAGAGGAAGAAATCAGGCTGCATTTTCCCTCCATTCCATTGACTCTCTTTCTCTCACTGCTTTTCTGTCAAGCTACTGACACACAAACTGAGCTGCTGCTTTTGGAAACTGTCCCCCAAATGTATCTACCTGGCACAACTGCTCAGACACAGCCTCAGTTTCCTTTCTTGTAGACTGAGGTGAGCTCACATCACACTCATGGCCTTTTGTCTCTCACTTCACTTGATGCTAAGGCGTCTGTAGAACTGGCTTCATACCTGCAATTCCTGTTCAAATGCTTAAAGTAGGCAGTGATATTTCTTTAGGCTAGAAACATTTCCTAGCTTCTTAAATAGGCCTGGCTCCCACTTTAAAAGAAAGAGCATAGTTGATAAGCTTTGGGAACTGGAGAGCAAGTTAAATATATCCCCTCTTTGGTTGGTAATGGGAAGGATTCATAAAGAGGGGGCCATATTTCAGTCAGAGTATTTGATCACTAGTTAGAAAGGCCACAGAACTGAGACTAAAACCCACTAATTACCTGTTTTACATTAATAGTTTATATTTATATGTGCCCGGTGGACATTTGCTATGATAACTCTACTGAAAATTTAGGGCTTTTTTTTAAAAAAAAAAAAAGATATGATATCTACATTTAACTTGTAAAAGTTAAGCCAACAAAACTGAGTATATTAATGACTTGTCAGAAAAATATCAGTTTTATTATTGTTATTAAAAATAATGCAGTACACATAGGGGTACCTGGCAAGCCTATGCCAATATGTCCCTCTGAGGTATCATGCAGTGGGACAGACCTGAAATGAAGAAGGCTTATTTTAGGGAACAGGAGGGAGAGCGGTAGTAGAGGTAGACAGATAGTATAAGGACAGAAATGAGGGAACTGAGTACAGAAAGGGGAAGAGAGAGAGAGAGAGAGAGAGAGAGAGAGAGGCTTGCTGGGAACATGTGAGAGGAGAGAGAGAGAGAGAGAAAGAGGGAGACAGATAGAGACAGAGAAAGACAGAGAGAGAGAGACAGAGAGAGACAGAGAGAGACAGAGAGGGACAGAGAGAGACAGAGAGAGCACGCAGGGGTAGGAAGCAGTTCTTTCATATGCCACTCCGTGTGCCAGCTGCACTTGCCAGCAGTAGTGTCTGCAGGTGATGGCAGCAGACATATAACGGTTGCTAGGCGCCTGGGAGGAGTCTAGCAGAGTTGCATGTAAGCCAACAATTGTGATGACAAGATTCTTCTTCGTCTTGTTCCTAATGATGGCTTTTGAACATTTTTCTGGAGAACCCAAGGAGCCTATTCCAGAATTCCAGCTTTGTAAACAATGCAGACTCCAGTCGTCTGCTTGATAGTGCAAGTGCTGTCCTCTTTTTGTCTCCCCATCATCCCTGTTTTCTTTAAGAAGGAAAAGACTGGATGAAGAAAGTAAAGAATGAAAGAAGGAAGATTAAAGAGTCAAGGGGAAGGGCATGCTGTTGCATAGATTTTTAAAAATTTATTATTTTATTTACTTATATCCCAAATGTTGCTTGTTCCTCTCCCCCGTCCCCTTCATCTATCTATTTAGGACCAACCTCGTCACAGAGGTGAAAGACCCCTACAATGAACTTTAAATTTCTGAAGAAAGACACTGAGGAACATAATAGAAGAGGGAGATTCCTCCCATGCTCATGGATTTCAAGAACTGGCACTGTGGCCATGGCCATGCCAGAAGCAATGTACAGATTCACTGCCATCCCAATCAAAATCTCTGTGACCTTTCCCATAGAAACAGACAATAAAACCACAAAATTTATATGGAACACAAAAGACTCTGGAAAAAAAGTCAATTCAAGGTAAAAAGAACAACTCTTGAGAGACGGCAAGTCTCAATTTCAAGCTTTATTAGAAAACCACAGTAGTAAAAATAGCATGGTACTGAGACAAAAATAGACAACGGAACAAATTAGAAGGCTCAGAAATGATTGCACGGAACTGTAGCCATCGGACATTTGACAAAGCTGCCAAAAGTGCAGTTTAGAGAAGAGAGTGTCTGCAAACTTGATGCACAAATACAGAAGAAGGAAATTAGACCCATATCCATTTCCCTACCCGAAAAGTCAAAGCCAAATAGATCAAAGTCCTCGGTGTGAACCAGAGACACTGAAATTGCTGATAATACACACATGCTTTTATTACTCCACCTAATGCAAAAGATACCATCAATTTCAAGTACTAAAAAAAATCACTTCTCGGCCTTTTGACTAACATCAAGTGCAGTATCAAATACTAAAAGATCCAGGTAATGATCTCTTCCTAGTAGTTTATGGGTTGAGAAGACTGATCAAGGAGGTTAAGAAAGTCATGGAGTGGGGCTGGAGAGATGGCTCAGCAATTAAGAGCACCGACTGCTCTTCCAGAGGTCCTGAGTTAAATTCCCAGTAACCACATTGTGGCCAACAACCATCTGTTATGGTATGTAATGCCCTCTTCTGGTGTGTCTGAAGACAGCTACAGTGCACGTATATATAATAAATAAAACTTAAAAAAAGAAAGTTATGGAGTAGGTTAGTAGGTCAGAAAAAGGCTGTACATTTCTCACCTGTAGATTTAAGGCTTTTCCTTCAAGTCCCCATTTGTCTGAATAAGATTCTTGACAAAGTTTATGCAGTACAGATCTCAGGGTGTGCAAAGATCTAGGAACTCTTTAATCTAGCCAATAGCATGTCAACTACCTAGATAAAGATGGCATGGCCCATTCCTACCCATCCTCTGAGAGAAGTAAGAATTGGTCCTGTTTGTTATGTTTAGTGTAGGTCTTCAAACTTCTTAACTGTGACTGCTTTTTAATACCACAATGAATGTTAGGCTCAAGATGCAGAAGCGCATGCCTATTCTTAGCTCATCATCAATAACACAAATTTAATTAGGTCACTAAGCAGACAGAGCTCTGTTTTCAGAATTGCTAAATGACAGGGTAGGGGAAAGCTGCCATCAATGTTTGCAGCTGTAGCTCTGTTTTATGAATCATAGAAACCACTTCCTATGTAAGTGGATTACAGAGAGCAAATCAGGTGTTTTATGACATTCCTTTTTCTAAACGAATATGCACGGGAGAAGGCGCTAATGTTACATGAGGACTGGAGAAAGCAGGATACAGCTGAGGAAAGTAAGTGGTACGATGCTAGCTGACAGTTAGCACAGTACGGTGTGGGTGTGACTACTTTGAAGGGATTCATCGATATTGTCACCAATCATTTGAAAATCATGGTTTGTATACACCCAAGATATAGTAAACAAAAAAGGAAAGAAGAGACTCTCCACTTTGAAATATGAAATTACTACTTGAGCAATGAATAACTGAACCCCAAACCAAACAAGCCAAGAGTCTCCCTATCTCAAATCCTCTCATAGCCTGGGTCTCAAACCCAGATGTATCAGGGAGATAACTTGTACGCATGTAGATGACTTCATGTAGAACACTAAGCAGAGTTCTCAGTGGTTAAATTCTCTTCTTGATTATATTTTAGCCAGGGCTCTCAGAGCCTTCTCCTTCCTGTGTCTCAGTATTTTTTATGCCCTTACTAAGAATCTTTTTTATATCTCCTCCTAGTAATAGGGCATCACTGTGCCCACTGGCTACAGAACCCTCCACTTGCATGTTTTGTCTCCAGGGTTGTATGCTAGCTCTCTGCACATTACAGTTTGTGGAGTAAATCATTCTTGTTGTTTTATTATTATATTTTAACAAGCACCCCATACATTTCCTAAGATATGACTTCATTTGTGAGACTAGGAAAAAAGTTCTTGCCACTGCCCAGGAACTGACTCAAACAGCTGCAGATCACATGGTAACTCCCTCCAAGACAATGAAGCATGCTTTCTTGGGAACAAAGAAGCTGCGGTTTGTGAAAAAAAAATCTAGAAGGCTCTTGATTGATGTAAAATTTATCTTTGAAAGCAGGGACATGCATGCTAGAAGCTAAAGAAATCACAGCTGTGGCACCAGGAAAGGAGATGTCCTATCCCTCAGAAGATTTCAGTTCCAGACACATGGGGACAGGTGTTCTTGCTGGGATGGAATACGCCGTAGATAAATTCATCGAGTGAAATTAGATGCTTCCAATTTCCTCTCTCTCCCTCTCCATTTCCCCATAATGAATCTGTCCCTCACTGTGATAAGCAAGAACCTCAGCTACAGGGAGACATTTCTTACTGTCATTGTAATTCATGGCAGCAAGACTGAATCTAAGGAGAAATACCCTAATGACTGGAGACAAACATTTATCTTAAGGGGAAAAAGGCATCCTGCTTGGAAAAACTGGCATAGCAATAGAACAGTTATGAGTTCTGTGTCTGGGAGCACCCGTCATCCAGAATGAGTATACATTAAGATAAATAGTGCTTTTCTCTAAGTTCACCGTAACTGAGTGACAAGATGCCTTTGAGTGTCTACAGCCGGGCTCCTGTGGAGGAGAGGGACATTTTTCCTTACTCCTCTAGGGAATTCACTGTTGCAGAGTGTGAGTTAGCAAGTATTACAGTGAGCAATGGCGACTGAATACCTGGGATGTATGACTTAGGTTGGACAGAAACATAGGCATAGATGTTAACTAGAACATCGGGGACTCTTGGAAGTATAGTAATGACTAGAATTCCCAAGAGGCCTAGACTTCCCACACTTAGTGAAGCTCTGGGTCTCTCAGAGTTTTCCTTGTAATAGATATGGTGGTAATTGGATTCAGAGGCATGGGGTTACTTTGGATATTTCTAGGCAAATCATTGCAGACACATAGCACATGTGTTTAAAGATATTTCCTAATATCTCCTTGGCTTTGTTTATCTACTCAGTATTACATTTGTGAGTGAATACATCATAGACTCTGACAGCTGTTTTCTGATAACAGGTTCCATCATGGGGATTACATATTTCCAGGACACATTTCAGGTTCTGGCTGCTGAGAAAAGAGATGGATCCTGATCTGGAAACTGGGAGACAGTTCCCCTTCCTCCATCTCCAGAGTCGCCTGCTTTTCTGGACTCAAATTCTAACTGACTTCCTCCAATAATTTTCTGTGTACACAAGAAATATTTGAATGAAAAAGCTGATGTAAATGCATATACCTTAATGCATATGTATACTATAATAAACCACCGGCTTAAATGTAGCAGTGAAATTGTACACATTAACATTTAGGTTCTATTACTTCTTAAATAGGAATAATTATGCATTGAACTCAGCTTGTTGTGGGCAATCTGTGCTAACTTATACTAAGTTCTTATGAATGGATTAATCAAACATGTGCATTTGATTTTTAAAGTTTTATTTTTATTGTAAAGTCTATTAGGATGTTCTGATTTCCTAATGTTGCCTTATCACTCTTGATGTAACCTATAAAATGGCTCAAGATAGAAATTTGTGAAAATATGGTGCCAGAGGTTGGCTCAGCAGTTAACACTAACTGCTGTTCTAGAAGGTGACCAGATTTGGTTCTCTTAACCACATGGCAGCTCACAATTAGCAACTCTATTTCCAGGGGTTCCATAACTGTTGTCTATCTTCTATGGGCATTGCACACCTGTGATGCACCCATACACAGGCAGGCACCCACATACACATAAATAAAATATAAAAAGAAAATAAAAAGGAAATACCTAAAACACACAAAAATTTTCAAGTTAGTCTACATTAGGTTCAAAATATAAAATTATGAACTTTGTAAATATAATTAGTACTTTAAATTGTTCTTTGCCTTTCAATTTCCAACTTAATTTGACAGAAGTAAATGAGATGCATTTCTTATTTCTCATTTTGGGCTAATTAGTGTACAGCATGAGGTCGATTTTAATAAATGCTCTATGAGTTTCGAAAAAAAATGGTATTTGACAACTGACGACTATAAATCTTTCCTGGTTGGATTTTTTCCCCCACAAACAATTATCATCAGTTTATTTTATTTTTTCCATCATAACACTCTTATTGCTTCTTTGGAAATTTTCCATCACACACCCCTACCACAATCATTTCTCTTCCCCAACTCAACACCCTTTTACCACACTCTAGCAATAAAGGGGGCAGGCCACTGAGACTTTGATCATGCCCTAGTGAATATATAGATTCTGATTGGATTTTTGCCAGATTGACACAAGTCTGAATTATTTGGTAAGAAGAAGTTCAATTGAGGAAAATGTCTCCATCAGATTGGCCCGTGAGCAAGTCTATAGAACATTTTCTTTTGTCACTGACAAATGTGGGAGGGTCCGGCCCACTGTGGGTAGTGTCAACACTGGACAGGTAGTCCTAGGTGATATAAGAAAGCAAGATGAACAAATAGGAAAAGGCCAGAGACCACTGTTCCTGGTTGTTACTTCCGTTCCTACCTTCAAGTTCCTACCCTTACTTCCTTTTGTTGGGATGTGCTACTATGTGGAAGTTTAAGATAAATAAATATTTTCCTTCCCACACTCCTCTAAGTCATGTTGCTTTATCACAGAAATAGAAATCTGGCTGAACCTAGATGTCCTTCAACAGAGGAATGGATACAGAAAATGTGGTACATCTACACAATGGAATATTACTCAGCTATCAAAAACAATGACTTTATGAAATTCATAGGCAAATGGAGGGAACTGGAAAATATCATCCCGAGTGAGGTAACCCAATCACAGAAAAACACACATGGTATGCACTCATTAATAAGTGGCTATTAGCCTAATTGCTTGAATTACCCTAGATGCACAGAACACATGAAACTCAAGACAGATGATCAAAATGCAAATGCTTCACTCCTTCTTTAAAAGGGGAACAAGAATACCCTTGGCAGGGAATAGGGAGGCAAAGATTAAAACAGAGTCAGAAGGAACACCCATTCAGAGCCTGCCCCACATGTGGCCCATACATATACAGCCACCCAATTAGACAAGATGGATGAAGCAAAGAAGTGCAGGCCGACAGGAGCCGGATGTAGATCTTTCCTGAGAGACACAGCCAGAATACAGCAAATACAGAAGCGAATGCCAGCAGCCAACCACTGAACTGAGAACGGGACCCCCGTTGAAGGAATCAGAGAAAGGACTGGAAGAGGTTGAAGGGGCTCGGGACCCCATATGAACAACAGTGCCAACGAACCAGAGCTTCCAGGGACTAAGCCACTACCCATGGACTATACATGGACTGACCCTGGACTCCAACCTCATAGGTAGCAATGAACATCTTGGTAAGAGCACCAATGGAAGGGGAAGCCCTTGGTCCTGCTAAGACTGAACCCCCAGTGAACATGATTGTTGGGGTGAGGGCAGTAATGGGGGCAGGATGGGGAGGGGAACACACATATAGAAGGGGAGGGGGAGGGGTTAGGGGGATGTTGGCCCGTAAACCGGGAAAGGGAATAACATTCGAAATGTAAATAAGAAATACTCAAGTTAATAAAAAAATAAATAAATAAAATCTGGCTGAGACAAAGTCTTATATAGGAATACTGAACTATAATATTAGTTGTACTTTGTCTTATAAAGCCACATCTAAAATTTTTCTATATTAATGTGCAAACCGATTCTCTGCATTAATGAGGGATATCTTTGCCTCCACATGATCTCCATTTACACCTCTCCACCTTATTTCTTGTATTACTTGAGTCTACTTTATTAAATACATGCTGATTTGTAATTCATATATTTTCCTGTTGAACTTGATTCTTTATCATTAGATAGTAACCAATGCTTCTAAGATATATACTTTTAAATTTTCTTCTGCTTGTAACAGTCTTAAAACCCATTTCTTTTATGTCAGTCATCTTTTGGAGTTCAAGATGACCATTAGCAACATGGTAAAACCTATTTCAAAACATAACCACAAACATTATTTTTGAATTGTTTTCTGTTGGTGATTGTTGTTACTGAATCTCCTATTTACATTCATGTTTATGTACTTCTTGCTCTGTTTTATGTTTCCACAATGACTCTATCTCTCTCTCTCTCCCTCCTTCTTCTTAGAGTTGAGGTAGAATCCCCACAGAAATTTCCATTTCACTTATCTGGCTGCCAGGTACCACTTAGAATGAAATTCTTTCTCATGGGAGTGTGTAAATCACTCAGGTGGCGCAAATTCAGATATCAGTGCCACTTAAGGACCAGGTTGGGATTATGAAAATTCTAAGAAGGATTTTCTCTTCCATTTGGCACTGGTCTGAAGATAGTAAAATTCTTCTAGTATCTCCTTTTCACAGCAAAGAGTTTTTTCTTACTCTCACTTGTTCTGCGAGTCCAAGTTTGGTGGTATTGCCTCTTATTAAATTTCTAGCTTGGGAACATCTTGCTGTTTCTTCACTCCTCACCTCATATCACTATGAAGGCTCCAAATGTATGTTCACCCTCAACACACAGACTGGCTCTGATACTTGCTAATTTTCTAAAGCATATTGGGTTTCTTCATTTAGGGTCCTTTAGTATTTATTACAGTCCCAAAATTTACATGTAATTAATACATTTAAAAAGGCATTGTCTTAGTTTGGGTTTTACTATTGTGAACAGACACCATAACCAAGGCAACTCCTATAAGAACAACATTTAATTAGGGCTGACTTATAGGCTCAGAGGTTCAGTCCACTATCACCAAGTTAGGAACATGGCAACATCCAGGCAGGAATGGTACAGGAGGAGTGAGTGTTCTACATCTTCATCTGAAGGTTGCTAGCAAAATACTGGCTTCCAGGCAACTAGGATGAGGGTATTAAAGCCCACACCCACAGTGACACACCTACTCCAACAGTGCTACACCTTCTCATAGTGTCACACCCTGGCCCAAGCATGTACAAACAGTCACAGGCATCATATACATTTTTGAAGGTTTTTTAAATTTTTAATTTCTTCCACACCTTTGGCACTTTGAAATATGGTTCTCTTAGACAATATTTGGCAATATTTTTGGAAACTAGAGCACCTGAACACATTCTTAAGAAGAAAGTGACTTGCTGTCCTGTCTCCATCCCCGGCCCAGAGCTCTCCTTACCCAGATCCTACCTGGAGAGAGCTGGTGTCCCAGGAATGCTGTCACTCCTAAGTTCAAAGGTGAGACCAACACTTTTGCCCCAATAACTGGTCAAAGGGGAACCTTCCAGGAGACCACAGGGCACAGCTAACCATGTGACCTACAACCAAATCCTACCCAGAGAAAGCTGCTCTCCTAGGAGTGCTGATCATTGGCTGACAGGGACAGGCTCCAGGGAGAGATAGCAAGACCAACTAACACCAGAGATAATCATATGGCAAAAGGCAAGCACAAGAACCCAAGCAACAGAAACCAAGACAAGAACCCAGTTCTTCCAACACATCAAGTCCTGGATACCACAACACACCAGAAAAGCAAGACTCAGAATTAAAATAACATCTAATAATGATGATAGAAGACTTTAAGAAGAAAATAAATAGCTCCCTTAAAGAAACACAGGACAACACAGGTAAACAGGTAGAAGCCTTTAAAGAGGAAATGCAAAAATCCCTTAAAGAATTACAGGAACACAAACCAAACAGGTGAAAGAATTGAACAAAATCATCCAGGATCTAAAAATGGACATAGAAACAATAAAGAAATCACAAAGTGAGACAACCCTGAAGATAGAAAACATGGGGAAAAGATCAGGAGTCATAGATGCAAGCATCATCACCAACAGAATACAAGAGATAGAAGAGAGAGTCAGGTGTAGAACATATTATAGAAAACATTAACATAAAAGTAAGAAAAGAAATGCAAAATGCAAAAAGCTCCTAACCCAAAACACCCAGAAAATCCAGGAGAAAATGAGAAGAACAAACCTAAGGATAATAGGTATAGAGCAGACCAAAGATTCCCAAATTAAAGGGCCAATAAATATCTTCAACAAAGTTACAGAAGAAAACATACCATCAATAGCAAATAGCAGCACAAAACAGAAAAAAAAAACCCAAACAAATAAAACAACAAGCCAAGGACAACAGCCAAAACAAAAGCAATTAGCCAGCATCCTCAGAAATAACACCCAAGGTTTACCTCTGGCCTCCCCATATACATACACACATATATATTACAATCCCAACATGGCTCCCCTATACACAATTAATCTTTATTGGTAAACTAAGAAAAAGACATGTGACATACAAAGACAAACATAGGCAAATTAGCCTCAGTCAGTCAGACAACTGAGATAAGAAGAATTTATAGACTGTGGTATTTTTTTTTATTTTTTTCTTTTATTGGATATTTTAAATTTATATTTCAAATGTTATCTCCTTTCCCGGTTTCCCCTATAGAAACCTACAACATCCTCTTGCTTCTATGAGGGTGTTCCCCCATCTTCCCACCCACTCCCTCCTACCTCCCCATCCTGATATTCGCCAACAATGGAGCATCGAGCCTTCACAGTCTCTGCACCACACTTTTTTGCTCCAAATTTCCTCCTGTGAGTATTTTTGTTCCCACTTTTAAAAAGGACTGAAGCATCCACACTTTGGTCTTCCTTCCTCTTAAATTTTATTTGGTCTGTGAATGGTACCTTGGGTAATCCAAGCTTGTTGGGAATCCTCAGTTGAGTATTCTTTTTTTTAACTCTGTACCCCATTTTTATTAGGGTTATTTGATTCCCTTGAGTCTAACCTCTTGACTTCTTTGTATATATTGGATGTTAGCCTTTTATTGGATGTAGGATTGACAAAGATCTCCCAATCTGTTGGTTGTTATTTTGTCCTAATGACAGTGTCCTTTGCCTTACAGAAGCTTTGAATTTTATGAGGTCCCATTTGTCTATTCTAGATTATTATAGAACATAAGGCATTGGTGTTCTGTTCACATTTCCCTGTGTCCATGTGTTCGAGACTCTTCCCCACTTTTTCTTCAATTAGTTCAGTGTATCTGGTTTTATGTGGAGGAACTTGATTTACTTGGACTTGAATTTTTTTCAAGGAGATAAGGATGGATCAATTTGCATTCTTCTACATGCTGACCACCAGTTGAACCAGCACCATTTGTTGAAAATGCTGTCTTTTTTTCTATTAGATAGTTTTATCTCCTTTGTCAAAGATCAAGTGACCATAAGTATGTGGGTTCATTTCTATATCTTCATTTCTATTCCATTGATCTACCTGCCTGTCTCTGTACAAATATCATGCATTTTTATCACTATTGCTCTGTAACACAGCAGGACGTTAGGGATGGTGATTCCCCCAGAATTTCTTTTATTGTTGAGAATAGTTTTGGAGCCTTTTGTCGTTGTTGTTGTTGTTGCTGTTGTTGTTCCAAATGAATTTACAAATTGCTGTTTCTAACTCTGAAAAATTGAGTTGGAATTTTGAGAGTGGTTGCATTGAATCTGCAGATTGTTTTCTGCAAGATGGCCATTTTTTCCTACATTAATCCAGCCAATCTGTAAGCATAGGAGATCTTTCCATATTCTAAGGTGTTCTTCAATTTCTTTCTTTACAGACTTGAAGTTCTTGTCATACAGATCTTTTACTTGCTTGGTTAGAGTCACACACAGTTATTTCATATTATTTGGGACTATTGTGAAGGGTGTCTTTTTCTTAACTTCACTCTCAGCCTGTTGATCCTGCGAGTAGAAGAAGGCTACTGATTTGTTTGAGTTAATTTTATATCCAGACACTTTGATGACATTGTTTATCGGGTTTAGGAGTTCTCTGGTGGAATTTTTGGAGTCACTTACGTATTATCTGGAAATAGTGATATTTTGTCTTCTTCCTTTCCAATTCGTATCCCTTTGATCTCCTTTTGTTATCTAATTGCTCTGGCTAGAACTTTGAATACTATATTGAATAAGCAGAGACAGAGTGGGCAGCCTTGTCTAGTCCCTGATTTTAGTGGGAATGTTTAGATTTTTCTCCATTTAGTTTGATGTTAGCTACTGCTTTACTGAATATTGACTTCACTATGCTTAGGTATGGTCTTTGAATTTCTGATCTTTCCAAGATTTTTACTATGAAGGGGTGTTGAATTTTGTCCAATGCTTATTCAGCATCTAATGAAATGATCATGTGTTTTTTTCCCTTGAGTTTGTTTATATAGTGGATTACATTGATGAATTTCTGTATATTGAACCATCCTTGCATTCCTTGGATGAAGCCTATATTAACATGTGTTCTCGGATTCTGTATGTGGGAATTTTATTGAGTATCTTTGCATCAATATTCATGAAGGAAATTGGTCTGAAGTTCTCTTTCTTTGTAGGGTCTTTGTTTGGTTTAGGTATGAGCAGAATTGTGGCTTCAAAGAACAAACTGGGTAGTGTTCCTTCTGTTTCTATTTTGTGGAATAGTTTGGAGAGTATTGATATGAGGTCTTCTATTAAGGACTGATAGAATTCTCCACTAAACCCATCTGTTCCTGGGCCTTTTGTTTGGTAGACTTTTAATGATTGCTTCTATTTCTTTACAAGTTATGGGATTGTTTAGATGGTACCTGGTATCTATCTAAAAAATTATCCATGTCCTCCAAATTTTCCAGTTTGTTGAATATACACTTTTGTAGTAGGATCTGATGATTTTTTGACTTTCCTCAGATTCTGTTGTTATGTCTCCCTTTCATTTCTGATTTTGGAAATTTAGATACTGTCTCTGTGTCCTCTGGCTAGTCTGGCTAAGGGTTTATCTATCTTTTTGATTTTCTCAAAGAACCAGATCCTGGGTTTTGTTGATTCTTTGTATAGTCCTTTTTGTTTCTACTTTTTTTATTTCAGTCCTGAATTTGATTATTTCCTGTTGTCTACTTCTCTTGGGCACATTTGCTTCTTTTTGTTCTAGAGTTTTCAAGTGTACTGTCAAGCTGCTAGTACATCTGCTTTCATTGTGACCCATAAGTTTGGGTCACATTTTCATTAAACCTTAAAAAATGTTTAATTTTGTGGCTTATTTCTACCTTGACCAAGTTATCATTGAGTAGAACATTGTTCAGCTTCCACGTGCATGTGGGCTTTCTGTCATTTTGGTTGTTATTGAAGACCAGCCTTAGTCCTTGGTGATCTGATAGGATGCATGGGATTATTTCAATCTTCTTATTTCTGTTGAGGCCTGTTTTGTGACTGACATTATAGTTAATTTTGGAGAAGGTACCATGAGGTGCTGAGAAGAAGATTTTTTTTTAGGATGAAATGTTCTATAGATATTTGTTAAATTCATTTGGCTCATAACTCCTGTTACTTTCACTGTGTCTTTGTTTAGTTTCTGTTTCCTTGATCTGTCCATTGATGACAGTGAGGTGTTGAAGTCTCACACTATTGTTGTTTGAGGTACAATGTGAGTTTTGAGCTTTCTTTTATCAATCTGGGTGCCCTTGCATTTGGAACATAGATGTTCAGAATTGAGAGTTCATCTTGGTGGATTTTTCCTTTGATGTGGATGAAGTGTTCTTCCTTACATTTTTTGATGACTTTTGGCTGAAAGTATATATATTTTTGATATTAGAAAGGCTACTCCAGTTTGTTTCTTGGGAGCATTTTCTTAGAAAAAAATATCCCAGTCTTTTTCTCTGAGGAAGAGTCTGTCTTTTCACTGAGGTGTGTTTCCTGTATGCAGCAGAATTCTGGCTCCTGTTTAGGTATCCATTCTGTTAGCCTATGTCTTTTTATTGGAGAATTGAGTACATTGATGTTAAGAGATATTAGGAAAAGTGATTGTTACCTCCTGTTATTTTTGTTGTTGTTGTTGTTGTTGTTAGAGGTGGAATTATATTGTGTGGCTATCTTCTTTTGGGTTTGTTGAAAAATTACTTTCTTACGTTTTCTAGGGTGCAGTTTCCCTCCTTGTTTTGGAGTTTTCCATCTATTATCCTTTTTAGGGCTGCATTTGTGGACAGATATTGTGTAAATTTGTTTTTGCCATGGAATGTCTTGGTTTCTCCTTCTATGTTAAATGAGAGTTTTGCTGGATATAGTAGCCTGGACTGGCATTTACATTCGCTTAGGGTTTGTTTGACATCTGCCCAGGATCTTCTGGCTTTTAGAGTCTCTGATGAGAAACCTGTTGTAATTCTAATAGGTCTGCCTTCATATATTACTTTACCGTTTTCATTACTGCTTTTAATATTCTTTCTTGGGTGTATTTGGTGTTTGGACTATTATGTAACTGGTTGAATTTCTTTTCAGGTCCAATCTATTTGGAGTTCTGTAGGTTTCTTGTTTGTTTATGGGCATCTCTTTCTTTAGATTAGGAACATTTTCTTCTATAATTTTGTTGAAGGTATTTACTGGTCCTTTATATTGGGAATCTTTGCTGTCTTCTATACCTATTATCCTTAGGTTTGATCTTCTCATTGTGTCCTAGATTTCCTGGATTTTTTGGGTTAGGAGCTTTTTCCTTTTCTTTCACTGTTGTGTCAATGTTTTCTATAGTGTGTTCTACTCCTGAGATTCTCTCTTCCATCTCTTATACTCTGTTGGTGATGCTCATATCTATGACTTCTGATCTCTTTCCTAGGTTTTCTATCTCCAGGGTTGTCTCCCTTTGTGCTTTCTTTATTGTTTCTATTTCCATTTTAGATCCTGGATGTTTTTGTTCAATTCTTTCACCTGTTTGATTGTGTTTTCCTGTAATTCTTTAAGGGATTTCTATGTTTCATCTTTAAAGGTTTCTATCCGTTTACCTGTGTTGTCCTGTATTTCTTTAAGGAAGTTATTTATGTCCTTCTTAAAGTCCCCTAACATCATCACAAGATGTGTTTTTAAGTCCAAATCTTACTTTTCTGGTGTGTTGAGGTATCCAGGACTTGCTGTGCTGGGATAACTGGGTTCTGATGATGCCAAGTGGCCTTGGTTTCTTCTGCTTAGGTTCTTGCACTTGCTTCTTGCCCTCTGTTTATCTCTGATGTTAGTCAGTTTTGCTGTCCCTGACATTTGTTTGGGGCTTCTGTAAGTCTTTGTGTCAGTACTCCTGGGACCCCAGCTCTCTCCAAGTGGGATTTTGGTACAGAGAGCTGTGGCAATAGGTCTGCTTTCAAAGTAGGTGGAAGCCAGAAGGTTCCTGTTCCAGACTGCCCTTGTTTCCTATGTCCTGAGGGCTCAAGGCAAGTCCCCCTGAGCAGAAGTGGTCATCTCTCCCTCTCCCCGATGTGCTTTCGGGTGTTTCAACACTCTTGGGAAACTAGCTTACTCTTGGCGGGATCTGGGTGCAGAGAGCTGTGGCACAGGATCAGCTCCTGACACATTTGGAAACCTGACTATGGTGTTTTTAACAGGGATGTCCCCCATAGACATGTGTTTGAATGCTTGTCTGTAGGAGGTGTGGCCTTCTCAAAGTAGGTGTTGTCTTGTTGGAAGAAGTGTGATACTGTTGGGGTGGGCTTTGAGGTCCTATGTGCTCAAGCTACACCCAAGTGTGGCCCACAGTCTCAAGCTGCTGCCTGTGGATCAAGAGCTCTTAGCTCCTTCTCCAGCACTGCGCCTGCTGCATGCTGCCATACTTCCTGCCAAGACAATAATGGACTAAACCTTTGAAATTTTAATACAGCCTCTATTACATGTTTTAAGAGTTACTATGGTCATGGTGCCTCTTCACAGCAATAAACTCTAACTAAGGTGGAGATGCTTTACTCAGCTAACACAGCAAGTAAGGATGAAGCAAATAGCACTATGCAGTTTGAACTTATTAACATAAGTTAATATTGAAGGCATTGAGGTATATTGAAGGCAGTGTAGAAATCTGAGTAAACCTACAGTCATACAGACGCCTGTGTTCTGTGCCTGGTGGTTGGATTTGAAAAATTGGATATAGAACTAGATCCTTAATTCTATGGGGCATCTAGGGAGAATCCCGCACTGGCTGGTTTTGACTTCCAATTTCTCACAAGTTAGAGTCACCCGAAAGGAAGGTGTTACAGTTGAGAAAATACCTCGGAGAGATACAGCTCTAAGGCATTTTCTTGATTAATGATCAATGGGGAAGGGCCATGGTGGCTGTTGCTATTTCTGGGTTTGTGGTCCTTTGTTCTATAACAAGGCAGACTGATTAAGCCATAGGAAGCAAGCCAGTCAGTACACAGCATGCCTCCATGGCTTCTGTACCAGCTCCTGCCTCCAGGATCCTGTCCTGTTTCAGTTCCTGCCCTGACTTCCTTTGGTGATGAACAACAACTTGGATCCATAAGCCAAATAAACCCTTTCCTTCTCTATTTGCTTTTTGGTCACAATGTTTTCATCAAAGCAATAGGAACCCAAATTAAGATCTGGCTTTTAACAGAGCCAGATGTGGATGACTCAGGATGACCAGAGAGTGCAAGCCTTGACTGGCAGAAAAAAAAAAGGCTAGAAAAAAGTTAAAGTTTTAAGGGAGACAAGAATAAGGAAAGGAAATCAGGAAGAAAATGGTTTTGTTTGAGAGATACTCAGAAAGCCTTTGTTCTCTGGAGACTGTTCTGTGCTTTTAAAGGATGGCACATTTTTTAGTGTTTTTTAAAATCTGTTTCACAGCAAATATTGGTATTTTCCAAATAGAAACTGAAATTAAGAATTTGTTTGGAGTTTTATACCCATTAACTAATACTTCCAATACTGGTTAGTATAATGACGCCTTTCATAAAAATGACTATATTTCTTTTTATGTAGCAAGGAAACTAGCATTGATTTCCACTTTGCAAATTGATTGAATACTGAATTCTTATAATATGTTTGTATTCACATATTCATGACTGAATTCAATATCTCATAGTTTATTTTGTTTAAAAATATAAAGAAAGTTTAACATTATAAATATTTGTTTGAAAAGGAAGTGATAGTCTTTTCCACTAATTCTTTTATTTGCTTTACAACCCAATCAATGATCCCCTCTCCTCCTGGTCCCACTTCACACAGTCTCTCCCTGCGTAGCTCTGACCCATCCCAAGGGCGAGCACTAATTAGGGACACTATTAATGATACCTAGTTATACTTGCAGACAGAAGCGTAGCATAATTGTCCTCTGAGAGGCTTCATTCTGCAGCTGATTGAAACAGTTGTGGAGATCCACAGCCAAATATTGGACAGAGCTCAAGAAGTCTAATGGAAGAGTTGGGAAAATAATTGAAGGCCCTGAAGAGGATAGGAACTACACAGGAAGCCTAGCATGGTCAACTAACTTGGACATTGGAGGTTCCTGGAGACTAAGCCACCAGTCAAAGAGCACACAGGGGCTGGACCTAGCCCCCACCACCCTCATCCGCCTCACATATGTAGCAGATGTACAGCTTGGTCTTCATGAAATTGTAATATTTTAAAATTGTCATAAATACTCACCTTTGAGCTATAATTGAAGCTCAATAATTAGGCTGGCAAGATGGCTCAGTGAGACCAAGCGTGCATGATGCCTAAGACCTACATGTTCGGAGGAAAAACTGACTCCTGAAAGTTGTCTTCTGACCTCTACACCCATGTTATGAACTGACATTGTCCATCCATACACACACACACACACACACACACACACACACACACACACACACACACACAAATAATGGGAGGAAATCTTCTGACATTACTAGTAGACAAAAGCCTTAGAGTAAATCCTCTGGTTTTTTCCATCTTTCCACTTCCCCTTTGTAGATGTATCCCCTGGGACTGAGCTCCGCAACTCCTTATTTGATTGGTTTTGGTTTTCTGTAATGATATCTATCCATAAAAAAGGAAAATCCCACAAGCCCTCACCTGAATACAAAGAATTACAGGCAACTAAGAGATGCTGAGAAAGAATTAATCTTCCCCAGGGAATATCACACTTGATGATTATTCAATACCAAAGGTGAGCCCTGAAAATATATATACAAGTAACATTAGACAGATTAGACAGTTATAATTATGTATTTAGGAGTACGTATGGATATGCCCATACAGATATGTAATAAAAATTAATGAAGAAGAGACCATTCAATTGAAAAGGAGCAAGTGGAGTATATGGGTGGATTTTGGAGGGGAGAAAGGGAAAGGGAAAAATGATATAATTATATTACAATCTCAAAAGATACAAAATAATTAAAAATTAAATCTTAATTTTTTTTAAAAACAATTAAAAAATGAAAGGTAGGGGGAGACTCTTCAGCACCCTTGTAAAAACTGAGGCATGCACTTGTGCTACCCCAGGATTGTAGTAGGTGAAGGCAGGCAGATACCAGGAGCTCATTGGCTATCCAGCCCAAGCAAAAAAGCAAATTTAAGGTTCTGTGAGAGACTGTGTCTGCAAAATTAATGGGAAGAGAACAATAGAGGAAGATAACCATTCTGTCTTCTGGTCTCCATGTTTGTCAACATGGACATATCCACCTATTTATTCATTCACATACATACTCATACTTACACATGCACCAAGAACAAATCAGAAAAATACAACCAAAGAACTGAAACCAAATGGGAGAGTGATCACTGAGAGATGCAAAACAGATGATGGGAATGCATAATCACCGTTATATGACACCTTAGCAGAGTGCCAGGCTATGGGGTGGAGAGTGGAAACTGCGGTAGAATTTATCATATGACTGAATTTAAGGAGTCCATATGGAGAGCTGAGAAGAGCTAAGCAGCCAGGGGAGTCTCCATCACTGATGGAGCTGTGTATACAGTGCTGGGGATGTAGCTTTCCTCCAAGGATATGATGCTTTGTTGATCAGCATATGCTTATGAAAAAAAAAGAAAGACAGAAATGAATTGCCCCAATGCTGACAAATGGCAGGGAAGTGCTCATTCTTGTGCTTGCCTTTGGTAGCCATGCATGTTTCTGCCGAACGGATGCCTGTATGTGAAATTACTGATTGGATGTGTCCATGTTAATCCCTGTGGCAATGGCTCCACTGGTCTTCACCTTCTTTAGTGCATATGTGCTCCCCGGCTTCTAGTTTAGTCATTCTAGTGGGGGTATAATGTTATTCCATCTGTTTTTTAATTGCTGCCTTCTTTATTACATGGAATGAATTCACTTTTATATGTTCATATGACCATTATGAAATAAATAACCACTAAGGTAATGAATAAAAACCAGTTCACTATTATACTGGAGTAAAAGGTTTCCTCATGATGCTTTACAACATTTTGTAAACACCTCCTACTTAGAGAAAATTTTATATCAGGGTTATTTTACTATTTGGGAAATCTTCACTGAAAATGTAAAAATCTGGGGGGGGATCTCTACTTCATAAAAAGCTACAGAAAAGCCTCACTGATTGTACTCACTAATCTGAAGAAGTTTGCTGAGACATTAATAGCAGGCCTTGAGAGAACCCCAAAAGCAGTGGTTCTCATCCTTCCTAATGCTGTGACCCTTTATTATGGTTCCTCATGTAGCAAGCCCCAACCATAAAATTATTTTCATCGCTACTTCTTAACTCTAATTTTACTACTGTTATGAATCAAAATGTAAAGATATGACATGGAGGATATCTGATAGGCCACCCCTAAAAGGGTTGTGACCCACAGGTTGAGAACAATTGGCCTAAAAGAATACAATTTGCAAAGAGAACCCTGAACCAGTCTGTGTGAGAGGCTTGCTATTTTTGACATTTATGTGTGGCCAACAACCCTCACCAAGGGAGACCCTGAGATAAAAGGGGTAGGAAAGGCTGTCACATGATTCTGGAAACATTTATTTCTGCAAAATAAGACAGTTTTCTGTCAACTCTAAATAACACTAAATAGAAATAACTAACTCTAAATAGAAGTATGACATTGTGGGGCATCTGGTTGAACCAAAATAGTCTGCACATGGCCCAGTGAAAATTAGCTCTCCTGAAAGAGTTGGCTAATTATTTTTTATTTGGTGCTGACATTCCTGAAATACTTCCACCACCTGAGGCCTTACGCTCAACTTTTCTCAACTGCTAGATTTAAACGTTTAGAAATTGTAGTGGGTGTCTAAATATGCCACGAGCAGAATTCTGTTGAACCGTAATGGCCGCCATTACATGCCATAGCCGCTGCTTCTGTGGAACACAAGGTTCATGAAAAACTACACGGAAAATCAAACACCTCCATGTAAAACACGCACAAACTGCTCCTGGGATTCATTTTAGTGAGATCCCTAGCTTTTCCTGTCAGTTCTGATGCTACTCACTTGGGGAGAACACCATAGTGACTCCTGAGCTGGGCAACGTAGGCAGTGTTCTGAGGAAGAGCAGTGTTTCGTGCCTAGACCTTGTCTATCAAAAATATAGGGGAACAAGTCTGTTGACCTTTTTTGAGTCTCTGATATAGCTCTGTATCCTTTTATCTATGTAAATATGATAGCCAATGAATCAAAGATCAGGCATTCAGGGGTTGTGACAGGGAAGGTGGCTTACTCTCTAGCTGTAGAGGTGGGCAAATGAGTAGCAGTCGTTTTCAGCTCAGAGAAGTCAGTGAAGCTGTGAACACTTAGAAGAAACCATACGCTACATAAACATAATACATATTATATTATGACATATATGCATTGTGTATATTACACACACACACTTCCTATTATGGGGGCTTGTAGGAAATTAAACAGAATAGGAAGACTTTTCTATAATAGAATAGGTGAGAATCTAAATTACTATAGCCTTTATGTAGCGGCACCTGTAAAAACTAAAAATAGAATTACCACATGACCTAGTAATTCAGCCTCTGGATATGTAGCCACAGGAACCAAAAATCACTCTGTTAAAGGCATCCCTGTGTTAGCTGCAGCACTATTTATTGATAGCCGAATTTTGGAATCAGCTGGAATCCATCAGTGGATTAATGGGTAAAGAAAATGTGATATTAGCCTTAAGAAAAGTGAAGTCAATCTGGTCATTTTCATCAAGGTGAGTAAAGGCTAGAGGGGGCACAGGAAGACAAACACTGAAACATTTCATGCTGTTGTGAAGTCTAAAAATAGAATTGAACTTATAGAAGCAGGAGGCAGAGTAAAGGCCACTAAAGACCGAGAGAAGGCTGTGGAGGGGAGTGTGAGAAGCTGTTCATTTCACCCAGTGTGCTGTTGTAGGCTCACATGAGGGATAGGTTTATACATCTGCCGTACAGCAAGGTAGCTGAAATCAATAATCGTGTACTGCATAGTCCACATAACTGAGGGTAATTTTAAATGTCTAACAAATAAAAGGTGACAAGTAAGGGAAACTGCATATTTAATTACATGCTGGGTATGTGTATTAAAACATGATGCATATGAGTGTACAATATTAGTGTACAATAATGACTTGTCAGTCACTGAAATAAATAATCACTGAAAATAAAAAAAGTATCTAGGTGTAAGGCAAGTCTTTTAGAAATTTTTAAGTGTGTACACTTGCTTCTATGTTTCATGTCATTCAGTCCAATCCTTTGTTATATTTGCTTTAATAATTGTTCTTCGAAGTCAATGTATGCCCTTGCTTTTAGTAGTGGGATTTCATATATTTAGAATGGACCTTATGACAGTTGGTGTGGTTTTATTTATCATTATAAGGTGTGTTTAAAGTTTCAGGTATTCTGTGTCAAAAAAGCCAGTATCTTGTATACAGTGTTATTGACAATTTTAACAGTTGAAATCAACTGAAACAATGAAATTTGTATTTGAGGAAACAGAATGTGAGGGGTTTTAGGAAAAGGTAGAACAAAGGAACAGAACTAAAGGTGAGACATCCACTAGCTGACTTAGGTGGTAAACTGATAAGACACAGTAGCTGCGTGGACTCAGACTGAAAGCACTAACAGGAGATGGCTTAGTAGGAGAACAGTGGGGATAGTGGATAAACAGAACTCAATGGATAATTAGATATATAGAGTAAAACGTGGGAGACGATTTTAAATTTTACATTTAGAAGATAAATAAAAGTTTATAGACCAGCTTCCTGGTTTGTTTGTTTACTCAGATTTGGAGACAGGATCTTCTCAGCATGGAGTTCAGGCTGGCCTCAAACCTGCGTATGCTGCATTAGCATCCAGAGCATTGGGATTCTAGTCATCTACCACTATGCCTGGACAAATTTCCCAGCTAGGTACCAGGTGAAAGGTACGAGGCTAGCCTGGTCTACAGCCAGAGGCACACAGAGAAATCCTGTCTCACAAAATCAACAGCAACAGCAAGCCTGTCCTTATGCATGCTAACCGAACACCCTATTACTGAACTGCACTCTCAGTCTACACATATTTAGTTGTAGCATCAGTGTCACCTGTTCTGTGTAATTAGTAAAATACAAGCCCCAATATCACTAGCTACTCTCGGGCCTTGACTGTCTCCCTGTCCCCATGGCTATCCCCATAAGGCAGTTGACTGCTCGTATCTTCCCAGCCATCCACCCCCTGTGGCTAGCTGTCATAAATCCCCATAACCCAGTAAAATCAAAACTCTAGAAGCTTGTAATTTATCAGTCAGATTTATATCAAATTTATATCAGATTTATACCCCATGCCCACATAAAGAACTCAAAACTCAAATGCTAAAAACACAAGCTGCACTCCTAGATGGGGCAAATTGCCTTATATTATCCTATTGTATTTCTATGATATTCATAGCTACCTATGGCTATGTTAAGTCACGTGGATCGGGTTCATCTTCTTCCTCCATTTTCTGTGTGCTTTTTATTTATTTTTTATTTTTTATCTGTCCCTTGTTTTTTCTCTCTCTGAAACTCTTAACCCCACCTTCCTTTTTCACTGTTCAATCACAGACTCTAGCCTTATATTTTATCTGCCCTCACCTGTGAATCAACAGCAATCCACATTTAGTTAATATTTTGCTTATCCTCACAAGTGCTCTCAACCTCAGAATGACAGAGTGAAGAAAACCAATCTCTGACTCTTAAGCAACTATGTATCTGTACTGTGGACACATGTGATATAGGAGCAAATGAACAGAGAATATCGGACACACTCCAAAGAGAGCACAGCCATAAAAACATCTGCTTTAAGCTGTGACAAAGTAACTAGTACAATGTCAACCCTACACTGAGAACACCTATAAAAGCTGGGTTATATAAAACAGAAAAATTGCAGTTGTGGGAAGGCATCAGGAAACATCCAAGCAACAGGGACCATTTGGGACAAAGGCTGCAGAGGACAAAGATAACAGATAGGAGCCTGACTCAGCACAGACTCTTTGGAGCATCCCTTTAAGACACTGCTGACTCAAGGCTTGGAGCAAATTTCCAAGCATATAAGCAGAAATGGCTAAACTCCACAGTGCTTTAGTATACAAACTACTAAATAAAAACAAGGAAAAAATCCAACATTCCAAGAGTAGGATACACGAGAGGAGTCCCCAAATAGATAACTATTATCAAGGTGAAGACTATTTATCAACACGGAATACTGTTTGGTACAAGAGATTATCACACAGATCTCTTTTTCATCGGTGACTCTACCTTCCAACACAGAAATAATTCCATGGCATATGCTAACATGAACAAGTAGTGAAACAGGACAATAGAACCTCATCACAGTGTCCCAGTCACATTTGATACATAACATTATAAATTAAAACTTGATGGCATGGTACATATTTATGACTTTGAGGGTCAAGATTTGGGAAATAGCTGGGTGTGCTAGCTTTTCTTTCTTTGGTCTCTCATAGTAGGACGCCTACAATTTCTATCTATAGAAATCACTCTGCTGGGCTTCCAAGGGAGCCTATGCGCATGTCTAGCAACTGGCCCTGACTTCTGAATGCAAGGTCAGCTTGGGCTGTTAGCTGGAGGTGTTTAAAGTAGTTTGCATAGTATCGTGGTCTCAGTGTAGCTGAATTTCTTCAATGATAACTATTCAGAAACATCCAGTCCTAAGCTGAAATGCCTTCATTACCAGTCATAGAAAAGTGCCCAATATCACCTGCAGGTGTTTTATGGCAAAAATAAATCATGCTTTACTAGAGGCTGGAAGGCCTTTTACTATAGACATGGGGATCACTCAATATCACTTACCTGTGCTATTTGGCTAAAGCACACTTAAACCAGTGCTCTTTCAAAGGCAGAATATACACCGTGCTTATCAGTGGGAAGAGTGCCAGAGACTGTCTTTATCTTTGAGGCTTTCATACAGGAGGAGCGTATCATTTCCAGTCCTTCCTCTCCCTTCTCTGATTCTTCCCTCCCTCTTTAGTGTCTCTCTGGAAGATTGGCTTAAACATCTTTATTTTTCCAGCGTAGATTATGTCAAGTGCTGAACTCCTTACTTAAAGTTCATTTCCAAAAATGAAGAAAGGGTAAAGACAAACATTTTGTCATTACTAACTGGGACATTAAATATCAGTTGGGGACTATGCAGAAGAAGAGAATGTGAGTCTGATGTCAACAGGGTTTTGAAAGCTTTTGCCATGTTTCTATACTCTGAACTGCTTGTTTAGACTGTGTATTTTCCTAGGATGTCGTGGGCTTTCTACTTGTCTATGACAGTAGAAAGAGGTGGCCACCAAGGCCACACACATACACACACACACACATACACACACATACACACGCATGCACGCACGCACGCACACACACTTATTATTTTAGAGAATGAGAAATGTTGCTTCTGGCATTTATGGAAAGTTTATCTAACACTTTCCTGACTACCAAACAGAGGAAAGAGATATTTTACTGGACACATATGACAGCGAAGAAATACTTTAGAGAATTATTTCAGAAAAATGATAAGCAATGCAGACAACAAAAACCATGTTATGCGTGTACACACATGTTTATACATTTTAGGCACGGGTATATGTGTGCATGTGGGTAGTATACCATGCATCAGTGTGTATCTGTGTATCTTGTGTGAGTATGTATGTAAATGTATGTGTGCATATGCCTCTATGTCATTTGTCAAGTCTACCTCTTTAAAAGAGTGCTTTCTGGGGAGTCTTTAAGTCTCCTAACATTTTATTTCTGGAGAGCCCTGGTGCTCAGCTGCCTCTTTGTTTCCTTCATCAAGCTTCTGGGAAGTGTGTCCCCAGTGTCCAGGTATCGCTTTTCCCAGAAGCCGTGGTCTAAGCGTCCCACAGCTGTTCTCAAGCAGTCACCAATGCCTGCTCTTCTGCTCCCTGTTATCGTGCTCTGGTACCCCAGGCTCTGGGTCCTTCTTGGCACTCCTTCACTCCAGATGTTTCCTCTAATTATGTTGGCAAAATTCCTATTAATATCATCTACAGTGTGCAATTACTGGGACTTTAGAATATTCCGTTGTCTTCTGAGTGTTCTAGCCTGACCCTCTGTCCTGTTCTGTAAAAATTACAGTGTATTTACATGTAAGTTTAAAATGTCCATATTTTCTGCCATGACTGTATCAATGTTGCATGAGTGATTTCATATTTTTCTTCTTCTGGACATAAGGATGGAAGTGTATGTGGGGCAATGAAAGTTGGACAGCTCCTTGCCCTGTGGAAAGTGGGAAGTTTGGCCTTCTCCTAGAGGCACCCACACTTGAACTGAAGAAACTTGGAGACATGTCTATAAAAATCTGATTTTACAACTGTTAACACCCCCCCATGCTATGTCATAATTTTGTATTTCGTTAAAGATTTTTGTTCAAAGCACAAACCTACATAAATATATTTTCTATATTCTTCTGAACTTAGATTTAGTTCAGCATTGGAAGCTAATTTGGGTAATTCATTTTTCCTATTCATCTTCAATTGAAGAACACATTGACTTTGTAAAATAAGAGCTAATCTCAGATTCTAGACAGATGGAGTTAAGAAATAAGAAATTTGAGTCCTCCACCTTCTGCTGTATTCTACTGCTGGATTTTCTTACCTTGTGTTGTCAGTGCTGTGTCAGTCCTGACTAGTTTTGCTACAGGTAGGATGCAGACACCTGAGCTTACCATGAAGTTTACAGAGACTGGGGAGTGCTCGTAGCTTTTTCTGTTCTCCCACATCTTTGTAAGTTCTATACAAAAATCCACTTAACATGTAGGGTTTGTGGGAATATTTGACTTTCAACTGAATCATTAAAACATTACAAGTCCATGTAATGCAAATCTGAGTAGTAACAGATAGGGTGTTTTTTGTATAGCCTTGATTGTCCTAGACTATGTAGATCAGGCTAGCCTTGAACTCAGAGATCCGCCTCTGCCTCCCAATCCTAAGAGGCTGAATTGTTTTCATATTGTCACCAGTCAATGCTAGAGTGTGACACACATTTATTGTTCACATAAATGTGCTTATAACTTCTCTCATCAAACTCTTATTTAATGGACACAAAACAACCCTTTATGAATAATATTATATAGCTGCTCTGAAGACATTTTTGCTATCTTAAAGGTAATTAGGAAAAATGGAAACTCTAAATTCTAATAAGTAAAATTAAAATATAGAATGTAAGGTATTTGATCTGACTACAATATACATTATGATTAAACTGAAATCTAGAATTCATTTCAAGATGTTATCTTATTCAAACAATAAATATTAATTATATTTAAATATTGTAATGTTCACTATATTTAGAAAAGAACATACTAAGCATCTACCATGTGTGCTAACCTAGTCAATGTTTAGTGCTTAGACAGGAGAATATACAGATTCATAGTTAGATAAAATGAAATATTTATATCTATGGTCACTTTGTGTTTAAGCAGAAAATAAAGTATATTGTTGCAGTTGTTATTCAATTGGTATTTAAGGTGAAGAATATTCTAAAATATATAGACTCAATTCATTAAATTCAATATACCCAATATTGTCAGAAGATGTCTGGGGGCTAACACAGTCCATTTCTTTCTTCTTAATAAGTTGGACCATAAATTTAGAATAAATTAATATTCGTGTAAAGAATAGCTTAATAGTCAGGCTTTTCCCCACCTTACCAACTAGGTCATTTGTCACGGAATACTGCTGCTTGTTCTTTGGCTCAGAATCTCTTATTCTAAGAGATAATAGTAACGTGGTACCAAGGAAACACAACTCTCCCTGAAGGGGCTTCCTCCTTAAGGGCAGCTCTTCAGTGTGAGTAGCTGAGTAGCTGGTTTAATGGATGTTGAAATGGAGTCAAGAGAATGTATTACCAGCCTCTGCAGCCTTCCAAAGGATCTTTGAGCTCCTATCACACACACAACAAGATGAGCCGGTAGTTTATCTAGGAATATCAAGGTCCTCTTAATTACTTTCTCTTTCTCATTATATTACAAAACGTATATAACTGCATCTTCTTTAGCATAAATAAATAATAAATACCACTTTCCTTCAATGAAAGCCTAAATAACTATGATAAGCGCTTAGTGTAAGAATACATTATAAACTGTATTTTTTTTAAATGAGAAAATAAGTTCACAAGACAAGGATAATTGAATCATGTTCCAACAGTTATTATGATGGTTCTCTATCAAGTGTTTGCTAATATGAGAACTCCATCTGTATGCTTGATTCTACTTAAAATAATATGCACTCAAGGAAAACGGAGAAAGGATAGGAAAGGCTTACCTGTACAATAAGAAGGGAGTTATGAAAAAAATTGTAGGGTACAGGGAGCTGGATAGAAAAAAATACAAGGAAGTCGCAGTACCTGTGTTGTGTAGTGTATGTAGTGTAGACAGATGAGAAATCTCAAGGGAACATCTTGTAAAACTAAAGGGATTATGACACACAAAAAAGGGGGAAACTTGTGGATAGTATTAATCCGAATAATCACTCATTTCACACACTTAAAAAGTACAAATTTAAACATGACATGCATAACTTTTGTAAGTAAAAAGACATGAAATAGCGGCAGCAGCAGAAATGAAATGTACAAACGAATTAATAAGACAATGTAGGCAGAAAATATAAAACACAATGGCCACAAAGGGTTACTTCTATGGAAAAATGTTGGACTAGGAGTTGCTTCCACATACTGTACACCCTAATTACTTTCCTTTCAGTCCCATATGTGATGGAACGCCATGGTAAAGCAACTTATGTCAGAGTTTATTTTGGCTTATGGTTGAGGAAGGGTAGATTTCCATCATGACTTGGAATGCATGGAATGCACAAGAGTGGGAAACTGAAAGAACAGGAAGTGTGTTGAGCTACAAACCAATAAACCCCTCCCTCTGCTATACATTTTTCTTGAGATTGTTTGGCTTAATAATGACGTTTTTGTTTAATTCTTATCAACTCTTTTTTCTAATTGTCTTTTCAAAATGCCCATTTGCTTTAGATATGCCATCCATAAATAAAAGGTATAAGGTATAACTTTTATTTTTCATCTCAATCTAATATTATCTTCCTGTGTAATCAAATCTGTTTAGGTTTATTTTCAGTGCCATATTTGAAGCCAGTTCCACCCTCTTGGGTTTCTGTTTGTCTTTTTCTTTTCACTTGATTAAAAAAAAGTCTTTATTAATTTTTCTAAAAATTAGACATGATATAATAGTTTATCTTGAATTTTTTTTTCTGAGGCAGGGTCTTAATATGTATCCAGTTCTACATAGACTAGGCTGGCCTCAAACTCACAAAGATCTCCCTTTCTCTACCTCCCCAGGATTGGGATTAAGGGCCTGACACATTGTACCTGGCTTCAATCTAGAATTTTTATGAGGATCTCTGTGCTCTTCCACACAATTTTAAGAAAACATTTTTTTCCTTTCCACAACCTTTCCTGGTGCATGGAAGAATTGGCCAAAATGAAATTAAGGAATTATTTTCTTCACTTCCCAAACATTACAGCATAACATGTAAAGAGTGACTATAATGTGTTGTTCAATAACAAGCCAAGAGTATGATCTAAACTTGGAGTGTGCTATGGGTTCAACCTCTGCAGTATAATGATTTTCTGAGCCAACACCTGTCTTATTTGGTGCTTCTCATTCCATTTGTGAGATACTGTATCTTATATCTCAAGCTTCTTATGAAATTAGTGACAGAACCACTGTGAAGCCAGCTAGAGGATAGTGCAACATCAGTTCTCAAAGCAAATCAGATTTCACAAGGGCGGAGTTATTACCATCGATTATATAGCCACCACCCTCATGCCATCGTAACTATTACTAAAATCTTTAGACATTTCTTGACTGAATGTTCATTGCCAGGATGAGGAACTACTTAGATTCATGATTGACTTTAAAAATAAAATTATGTTGTTTCTCTGAGCAAATGTCTCCCATCTGCTATGGAAAAAGAACTTATAAGAGGTAGACAATATAAAGTGAAGTTACACCCGTCATCAAAAGCATGCACGAACTGCTTGCGTAGAGTGTTAATGCAGCCAGGGTCCAACATGATTTTAAATGTTCTCATAACACCATATGGTGAACAATTTGCAGAAATTGAAGACCATTATAAGCATATGGGTTTATCCCACATGAGCTGAAGCAATTTTAGGGTCTGACAACATCTAATCAAAAAGCATCCTCTTTTAAGTGTCAAAATAGATCGGTATTAAATATTGTCAGCTTGAGCATGCTTCCGTTTCTGGTGTGGGTGCCTGTATACTTAGATGTGCAAAATGTAAAGAGAACAGAAAGAACCACATTTAATTTCATGTAAAATAGTGTCATGACAAATAGTTCATTGGATTGTGTCATAGTTTCCTGGTCATTTGAGACTGTAGCTTTCTGGTTTTCATGTCAACATTCCCCACATTCCTCCAGTGAACAAAGCCATTAGTACTGAGCAGAATGATGGTTATTAGCACCGTACATTTTAAATTTTAATTTTATATATTTCTCTCAAAATCATAAAGATTTAATATTTAATTCATGTTTCATTTAGGCTCATTAGTGTACATTTGATTTATTTCATCTATTTTTCTTTTTTGTATCACATTTGTTATGTATTTCATTAAGGAGAAATAAATTATTCAAGAATACTTGATATCAAGTTCTTTGGGGGCTTTTAGTTTTCTGTCAAAATCCTCTGAAAGATTTCTAATCATATACTAATTTTTCTGTGTGTATAGGCATGTGTGTGATCACACATGTATGTTGTCATGTGGGTGCACATGTATACTAGTGTGTGTGCATATGTATACTAGTGTGTGTGCATATGTGCTGTGAAGACTGGAGGATAATAACATCGAGTGTTATTCCAGTGGGGTAGTTCACTTTTGTTTTTTTGGACAGGGTCCCTCACCTACCTGGAACTTACCAAGTTGGGCATGTTGAAGGGCCATAGAACCCTGAGGATTCATCTAACTCCTCAGAGTGACCATTATGTGAATGGCACGGTTGGGTGCAGTGGCACATGCCTTCTTTGGGAAGAAGCAGATAATTCTGAGTTCCAGCCTGGACTACAGAGCACATTCTAAGCTAGCTAAATAGACAGTGTGTGTGTGTGTGTGTGTGTGTGTGTGTGTGTGTGTGTGTGTGTGTGTGCCACCACATCCAGCTTTTTATGTGGACTCTGAAGATGGAACTTGGGTCCTTATGTTTGCTGGACAAACACTTTATTAACTGAGCCATTTCCTTAGATCCTTTATTAGATACTTAATATTACTTATAATGATGGCTATTTTGGTTGTCAATTTGACTACATCTGGAATGGACTGAAACCAAAAAAGGGTGGGCATGCCCGTGAGAAATTTGTGCTTAATTAAATCTCTTTAAGTAGAAAGATCCACTTCTAATCGAGATCTTTGAGATGGGAAGATACACCTTTAATCTGGCCCACACCTTCTGCTGGAAGCCTATAAGGACAGGGAAGTAGACAAGCTCTCTCTTTTCCTGCTTGCTCTTGACTTTCTAGTAAGTCCACCCTTTACTGGCATTAGTGCCTACATCTTCAGGATTCTAGTATATACTGAAGACCAGTTGAAACATCCACCATCATGGGATAAATAACTACTGTATTCTTAGACCTTCCACTCACAGGTAGCCATTACTGGATTAGCTAGACTACAGATCATAAGTCATTCTAGTAAACCCCCATTCTGCATAGATTCATTCTATAAGTTCTGTTACTTTAGATAACCCTAAGTAATACACTTATACGACTACAATAATAACCTTAGCATTTAGCTCAGTAACATTCTTCTAAACACAAGATGTGGCAAATATAATCCCAGGGCTTTTTTCTTCCAATTTCCAGAACCTTCTGCTATAGAGCTTAAAAATTCAATGAATCTCCTGACTCATAGTTATGTATTTGTTACAATTTATGGTCACCTTTAAAGTAACTCATATCAAAATTTTTTTGTACTCATGCCTCCAATTTTTGAGATTTGACTTCTGTTTCTATTCCTGGTTTCCATCTGCCTGGCTTTAAATTTATTTTATAACCTGTCTGAAGCAGTTACACTTTCACAAAATATCTCTTCAGTTCCAAAGATAGATGACCCTAAAGGACCTTTGAAATACACGTAGTCCTATGGAATTTCTTTCTAACAACAGCTCTGAAGAACAGAGCACATTTCTGTCAGACACCACAGTTCAATGGAATCTAAGTTTTACAATGGTGTGGCCAGCCATAAGTGAGGTAAGGCACAGCATTTGCCCAGAGGATTTTGTGAAGTTAAGGAGCTATCCAGAAGAATCAGATGAGATGAATCAAAAACTCTTCCAATCCAAAGTTCTCATTCTTAAGGCAGAGTCACAGGGCTTGAAACCTATTGTTATAGTTTGTCCCAGAAGTGCAGCTGGGATTAAGCTTTTTAACCACTTATCTAAAACTTTGCCTTCAATGCCATATCGCATCCCCACATTCATGTGTTCATGTCCTAAAACATCTCTGTGTCTTTGTTTGCTAACAATACCAACTGATTTTGAATAATTTAATTTAGAAAACTTTTTAAATTACACTGAATAATTCATGAAATTGGAGAAGCAAGCTCTGACCAGATGCCCTTCTCCCCATTCCCAGGAATAAAGAGACATTCATTCTTAGTATGTCTCAGCAGTAGTGGCATACCCTCAGCTCAAGATGCTATGAAGCTGTGTTAGTGTCATGTACCCACACTCTAGTAAGTCAGGTAGTGGATGTGCTGGTCAGAGGTCTCATCAGACACCATCCCAGAAGGGGAAACCACATCCCCAAGGAATACTTAGATATTGTTGATCCAGGAACTCAGTGCTGTAGGTTGGGATTCAGAACAATAGCCATGCACCTACTCAAAATCCTTCCTGAGGAGGTCTCCTTCTAGTACTGTCTTCAAGCCTTCACTTTCATTATGGGGTCATCCTGGCAAAATTTTTCAGTGTGTCTGCTGTGATCACAATAGGGTTGTCCCTCTCCAGCACTGCATGTGGGTAGAGCATGCAAAAGGAAGATTCACATAAAGGAATGAAATGAGAGCAGACAAATCTCAAACAGTTATCACTGGAGGAGAGGGATTTGTAGAGACTTATGTCAGCTTTTCTTTTCTCAGGTGAATTTTTGAGGAAGAGAGATAGGAAAGCAGGATCCAGAGCATGTGAGATCAGAAGTCATTTAAGGCTGTGAAGAAGCACAGGGGAGACATAGGAGAATAAATGAGTACTGGTCAGACAAACGACTGCCCCCTTTCCTGGACTTTGTTCTTCTTTCCAGTAGACTGAAAGAAAAAAACAAGAATGTGGAATTAAGAGAGTGCAAACAGAGTAAGAACAGAGAGTGACCACTGTATGGAGGCCAGGGAATGTAGTTTCCATTTGGTTCTGGGGTCCAGGAAGAAATAGGAACAGGAAATTCTCACTAACTTGCTCTTGATATTGCTTCAACCTGTGCTAGGCTTGCTGGGGTTTGAGAAAAGTCCATGACCTAGAATGAACAGATCAGATAGTCCCTCTCCTGGTGTGTGGAGATGTAGCCAGGTATATCCTAGGAGAAGCTGACCACAGGGGTGTGGATGGGTATCTGTGATGTGAAGAAAAGCAAAGTGAATAGAAATGATGTGTAACTCTGATGGAAAAAAGTCACCTCCCTAGATTCAAGAAAAAACACACACACACACACACACACACACACACACACACACACACACAAAACAAACCCAGGAATGTAACATAGAGTGATGTAAATTAATAAGGTATTGCCTTGAGTTGTACTTGGAATCAAATTGTATTGAAGATATGGCTGAAAAAAAAATCCCTCCTAAAGGGTCTTTCTGAAAAGGTTATTTTTTTTTACCTGCATATATTAACATATGCTGTGCCATGAAAAAAAGGCACTTTTTGAAGAGCATTTTAGCCCCTGAGCTTCACTGCCTCCATAGTCCATTTTTTAAAAGCTACAAAATGGAAAGCAAGTGACAGACCAAGTGCCTGAGACGCTAAAGGGCAGGGCATTTGTGAGCCTGCCAATATTTATAGCCATATTCCCCAGCAGGGGAAGTAAAAGTGAGGGATTTTTTTCCCAAGTGAAGCAGAGCAATACAGTTTTGTAGACTGCTTCAGGATTTGGTACTATTGAAAACCAGAATAGTAACACAAACATGACAAGCTAAGTAGGAGGCAGCTAAGGAGAAATCCAAACTGGAAATGTGAGGTGCCACTTATGCCTCTGGGAAATCTCATCTTCACTCTGAGCTGCATCCCCTACCTCCCTCTATCAAGCCTTGGAAGCATCCTCAAAAAAACACCATCATGGCTTGACATTGCATTGGTTGACCTTGGCTTTACTCAGGTCTCAGAGAGAGGCTTCAGCCACTGGGGGAAGAGATTAAATTCTAGATTAGATGACTTTGCTTTTAAACATTTTGTAGGAACACATAGTCTTGTATGTGCCACTGTGTGTTGTGCATGCATCTATGTATGTATACATGTTTGTGTGGGTATGGGTAGGTACATACATGTGTGCAAAAGCCCAAGCATTCACAGGCATGTAGAAGCCTAAGGATGATGTCTAAGGTCCTCCCGGACTGCTTTCTACCTTTTACATGAAGACAGGTTCTCTTAATTAAACACAGAACTCATAGTCTAAGTTGTCTGGCTAGCCAGGATGCTCAGAGGATATCCTGTCTCTGTCTCTAACCTCTACACCTATAGGCATGAGGACACGCCTCCTTGGCATTCACATGGCTCACAGTTTCCTGGCAGCATTTTGCTCACTGAGCTATGTCCCTAGCCAGGAACTCAGTCTATAGAGTTTCTGAAAAAAAAATCATTTTCTCTTTCTTTCCATAAGAAAAGCTGCTCTTGGAATATAGTAATAAAAAAGAAATAAATTTATAAACCATAAAATAGGTCACATTTAAATTTTACTCATTTGCCTGTTTTGTAATGAGTCACCTACATAGTAGTAACTTTAAACGTGTAAGTACAAACATTCTGAAAGCTCTCTCTCAGGAAATATGGAAAGACTTACTCAGAATATAAATACCTCTGTCCAACTAAAAGTACTGTGTACAAACTTTTTTCATTGAGGCAGCCAATAATGATCTGACATCTTCTTATGCATTTTTAAGGGTATCTTTGCCCTTGTGGGTTTTTTCTTGGTGTTTAATTCTTGGAGGTCAGTTAGTGTCTTGTTGCTGAACATGTTCTACTTCAGACTAATAGAATTTGTTTTAATAATGAAAATTATATATACAATATTACAGACAACAGATCAATAGTAGCACAGGCACAGTATACATAAGAAAGAATATTGTGGGCTGGAGAGATGACCCATTCCCAAAGTACTTGAGGCACAAACATAAAGACCTGAATTCGGTCCCCAGAACAAACATTAAAGAACCCTGGCAGAGTGGTATGTCCCTGTTTTCTTAAGGGTGGGGATGTGAAGGCAGACTGTTTCCTGGGGTTTTGGCCAGCCAGTCTAACAGAGTTAATCATTTCCTAAGTTCAGTAAGAGTTCCAGTGAATAAGGTTCCTACAACATTGTGGGAAACTTCAAGCTATGAGATCAGGTTTGTTTAACATTGCTCCACAGTTCCAAATATAAATTTATCACAGATATTAGAAATTTCTCTTTATTTTATGTAGATGCCAAATGCACATTAAAATAAACTGACTAACTAATGAAGGTTTGAACAAAAAGAGACCCGCAGCTGCCTGACTTCAAAGTGATGTCCATACTACATTGAGGCACTTGTATTCAAACATCTATTCCATGTAGGAAGAAGGTTGTGGTCCATTTAGGGCCTCTAAACTGGATTGCTAAGATTCCTCCTTTTCCTGCCCATTGTCCTGATGGCTCCTGTCCTGAGTTTAAGGGTAAGGACCATGGTTTCCTGATGAGCAACTTCAAATAGTCAGTGAAAAAATTCATCCACAGAACAAAAGTCATAGTAGAACCAGTCTAGCTTTTTTTTTTTTTTTTTTTTGATAGAGCCAGGCTTCAGAAGCAAGCAACCTTGTCAGTGCTGCCTAATAAAATAGAGGAACAGAGAAAACAGGTAAAGTGACTCATGCCCATAATCCCAGTCACTTTGGAGGCTGAGGCAGGAGATTGCTATCAGCGTGTCTGAGGATAGCCTTGGGTTATATAGCAAATTCCAAGCAATAATTGGGGAAATTTCTCAAATAGCAAAGGAGAGAGAGAGAGAGAGAGAGCTGATCATTGGCTTTGTAGCTAGGTCATTGAACACAAAATTGTATAGAAGCCTAGGCAGCTAGAGATGCTGGGAGGGACAGAACATGGAGAAGGTGGACTGCTCTCCATGGCATGTCTGTTGGTTGAGATCCTGGGAAGTGTGGAGGCCATTATGACTCCAGGTGATCCGTCAGAAACAAAGCTATCATAAGACTCACAAGTGCAGTTTTGGAAGGAACACAGTGAATATGACAGTGTTTTGTGTCATGAAACACAAATGGAAGGTATTGTTATCATTAATATTACTACCATTACCAGACAGCTCTGAAAACTTACTAAGTCTATATGCTGAAAAAAAAATGGAAACAAATAAGAACTTGTCTTCTTTCTTTTCTTCTTTCCTTCCCCCCTTTCTCTCCCTTTCCCTCCTCCCTCACTCTTCCCCCCTCTCTCCCTCCCTCCCTTCCTTCCTTCCTTCCTTCCTTCCTTCCTTCCTTCCTTCCTTTCTCTCTCTCTCTCTCTCTCTCTCTCTCTTTCTTTCTTTCTTTCTTTCTTTCTTTCTTTCTTTCTTTCTTTCTTTCTTTCTTTCTTATACGGATACTCTGTAGCCCTGGCTGGCCAAATTTTCTATGTAGGTTAGGCTGGCCTTGAATTCACAGAGATCCTCCTGCCTCTGTGTAGTGGGTTTGACCTAATGCTGCTTGTATTATGATGTTAATTTTGGTCCCTAATACTGCTTATGCCACAGTCTGCATGTAAGATACTGACGGACCCTGCCCCCAGTTGGTTCTAATTGGTAAATAAAGGTGAGGGCAGCCAATGGCTGGGCAGGGCAGACAGTGGCGGGACTTTTGGGATTCCTAGGTTTGGGACCAAGAGAAGGAAGAGAAGGAGATTTGCCATGCCTGGAGAAGGAGGACAGGAGAGACACCATGCCTGAGAAGAGTGGACAGGGATACATAGCTAGCATATGGAGGGGCCAGGAGAGTACAGCCCAGCTGGGCAGTCCCCTGGGTTCAGTGAAGCCAGGGTAGAATATAGAATTTAGGAACTAATAACTAGGGATTATTGGTGGGACGTGAATTAACCACATGGAGGTTAGGAAGTGGCCCAGCTATTGCACTATTTAAGGCCTATCAAAATGTAAAGGTTTTATGTGTGTGTGTGTGTGTGTGTGCGTGGTGTGTGTGTGTGTGTGTGTGTGTGTGTGTGTGTGTGTGTTGGTATGTGGTGTGTGTGTGTGTGTGTGTGTGTGTGTGTGTGTGTGTGTGTGTGTGTGTGTGTGTGTGTGTGTGTGGAATGTAAACTATTACAGCAGGAAGCAGAATCCCACCACTGGCAGGAATTATATATAAAAATAGTGTTATGCCTCGGCCAAGTGCTGGGATTAACTGGGCGCTCCTTACAACCTGCAAGAGCTTCTCTACCCAACAATTTGAAATTCTGTATCAGTCTCAGATGCCAGTAGAAGTAAAATAATATAATGGACATGCATAAACTTGAAGTTTAAGATGTCTCAAGTACGTGATCAGGAATTTGTGAATTTAGGTTTCTGATGGTATATCTGTTGACTTAACATGCCCTACACCATGTAAAAAAGATGGGAAGATATTACAGGCCAAGAAGATTTCAGAATTTCCCCCAGTTTTATGAAAATCAACGTAGGTGAAAGGCAGATTTTTGGCAAACCACACACAGAAAGGTCTATCTTCTTCACTGGCTTTTATGTGTTGTCTCAAACAACAGAAATTGAATTCTATGAGGTTAGAGATTTGAAATCTCTCTAATGTTCATATTTCCTCTGACTCCCAAAATTATGCTGAATAGTCCCGCTATAAGGAATTCAGAAAGCTCTTGGTGATTATGAATTACAAGGATGGCCAGAGGACCAATCCATGACAAAGGAAACAGACAACTGAAGACCAAAAAGCAATGAAAGATACAGAGTAGGGAGGGAGTAAAGTAAAATAGGGTGTTTGTTTTGTTTAAATGAATAAGCCTTTTGAAGCTGTAGAAATCTAGGATTAGTCACAACAACCAGTAGGTTGTGAAGAGCTTGAGGCAGTAGCTGGGTGAGAAAGGGAAGATCAGGGGAGAAAAGGACAGCATGGAATGTAATGGAGGAGAGACTCAAGGTCCAAAATTCAGCTATCAAAATTCATATCAATTATTCTTCTCTTTGCTGTGACAAAATCTTTGACATGTGGTGACTTAAGAGAGAAGAGGTTAATTTTAAGATGGAACACAGTTCATCAAGGCAAGATAGGCATGGTGGTAGGAGTTTGAGGCAAATGGGTACAGTGCATCCTCTGTCAGGAAGCACAGAGAGATGAATACGGATGCTCAGCTTTCCCCTTCCTATTTAGTTATTTAGGACAAGACCATGGCCTGACTCCTATCCCTAATATTTTGAATTATGGTTCTTTTTCCAGGAGACCAAAGAGAATTGACAAACAAAAAAACCTACAGATATTCAGAAGACTGAAAGAACAGCACACCAAGAGATCTGGTAGATCATTTTTAAAGAATTAAATGAGTGCTATGAAATTCTTTGCCACCACATCTGCACACCAGGTAGATGAGATATTCATGTGTAGAGTCCCAACACCAAGCAGAGATAGATGGGTACCAAGAAAATCAAGGGGCAGGGCTTAGAAAAACAGAGTTGAGGAGGTCTAGAGGCAAAAGATCGTGAGTAGTCAGCCATCTCGGGCTTATGTGAAGTTAGAATTTGATATGGAAAGAGTAGGTCAGGAGTTGTTCTAGTCTTGTCTAGGAGGATTACCCAGGGAGGTAACAGGGCAGATGCCTAATTCTTCTGGATAGCAGTTTTCTCCTCAAATCCACTTCATATTGTCACTCCCTCCACTGAATATCTTCCCGTTGAAAATATCCTGTCCCTCTCTCTGTCCACATCAACTGCCCACCATAGCTCTTTTCATCTTATTGTTTCTTTGTGTCTCATTCTGCCTATGAATCCATGTCCCCTACATGACCAATCTCTAGAAGAAATAAGGGAACCCAGGGAGGAAGAAATGGGACGTAGAGAGATTGCCACAGAATCCTATTAACCTTTGCCCCTTTTCCACTTTAGAGGTCTAAGACCAGGGAGGAACAAATATATAAAGGATTCAGTCTACCATGAAAATTTTTTTTCTGTGAAAACATACTGGTTGTGTGGCTATGATCTCTTCTAACTATAGCTGATAGATATGAAAAGGTTTATCTTTTGCCTCAATATATGTAAGTAGGTAGTATTAATTTCACCAATTTTCATCTTCCATGAAGTTCCATGAAGCACTGTGGCCCATTTCCAAAATGTCCCATGGTCACTTTTAATGGGGACAGTTCTGTTAGAGGACCTTCAGAAGAGATGTTATCATATACTGAAACATTGGTCATGTGACTTTGAGGTCTCTCTAATTTATCTCCTGCTAGGATCTGATGAAGATACAACATAGGTCATTATCTGCTCTTACCTTCAAGTGGTAGATTTCACTTTGTGCGATATGGATGATCTCAAACAGCATATAAAAGTTAAGTATTCATTAAATAATGTTGTCATAAACCCTTAATGGTCCCCATGAATGCTTTTGAAAATAATTTGGCTTGCTCTTTGCTCTTAATTGTGAATAATGCTGTAAAATATAGCTGTGAAGCTAAGTTTTTAACAAAACTTTCTCCTTGACATCCAAGGTCTCCCAGACTAGACATACTCCATATTTAAGAGCAGCATTTTATTACAACCAACCCAGTGCAGTGACCTTCAAACTGTGAGATGTTGTTCCCCAATGAACTGCATTATGCTTATGAAATTCCTTCTCCATACACACTATTGATCTCACCAAACTTAGTAAAATAGAAAATAGAGAAGATATAAAGGGTAAGATACAAAGATATAAACATATATAAGATATAGAGATATAAACTCCGGTTACTTTTAGCATATATAAATTGTCATAGAATCTTCCTTGACTTCTATGATTGAAGCAAATGGTAGAACATGAAGGAAAAACTCAAAACCAAAACATACTAGGATAGTAGCCAGCTAGCTGAGTCGTCTTCCCTTTCTTCTGTTGCCTTGGCAACAGTTACGAGCTAAACCTATTATTTCAGGCCTATTTTGAAAATATATTTCCTGAACCCTGTAAGTGTGACAAGCACAACAGGCTGCTCATTTGCTAAGCATGACAGTTATGACAGAAGTTATACATTTCTCCCTAGTGATAGAAGCCATGGCATGGGTGAGGAAAAGGAGCCATTTGAATCTCAGGCTACACAGTGAACCTCTCCTCGACTATATTCCTAGTTCTGGTTATGCCCCGAGTACAGTTCTAGGTTCCATGAGGAAGTCGAATAGATATCAGACATGATTTCCCCAAAGACTGTAACCTAATTTACAAGTCCAAACCACAATCAGGTTAAGGACAATGTTAAATGACCCCTTATAGGGGTCAAAGAGCAAGAAATGTCACGTTAATGTAAAGACTCAGGTGACACACTACAGAGCTCCTTGCTCTTTCTTCCCACATATCCATATTTTCATCTGATTGGAGAAGCTTCTATATGATGTCTGTAATATATCAGACTTGCATATTCATTCACCCAAAATATCTTTTAAAAATGTGCATTACATGTGCTTGACATCTAATTGTGTATTCATTTTCCATGATGCCTTCCTCTTCTGTGTAAAATCCAATTAATGTGTGTGTGTACCAGTATTTCTGAAGAGAGAATAAAATTTGTTGTCTTAGGTCAGGTTTTATTTAAAGGTTGTAACATCGTGAGCTTGGAAAGAGAGCCAAGACCCTGAAATGCACGCAGATTAGCTTAAATACTAGGTTGCCCCTGGGTAGGTTTTGTTAAACCCTCATTGTGTACTGGTATATAATGCCTGGCATACACACATCAATGATTTCTGTGGCTACAGCACACTGGGCTTTGTTGTCTGTTTGTTTATGATTGAACTGGTGTAACAAAATGATTTTAGAATGCCTGGACAGTATAGTATTCTACATTCTAAAGCATTTTGAGCATCCTTTTATCCCATTGCTTTACATTTCTGGACTTAATTGATTTCTTCTGATGGTCTCCATCACATTTACCACCTGCACTGATGTTGTAAAACTGATCCTGTTTGCCTGTTTGTGCATCTGAGCTGTTCCAAGTAATTATGGCTCAGCTCTTTGTGTAATGAGATATTTAGCAAATATGTCTTGTGGATGATTGTTTCCATCTTTAAATCCATCAAGTCATTATGCTGGGAGCCATGCCATGGAGAGCTTGTGGGATCTGCATTATTTTTTTGAAAATGAACATATTGAGAAATATCTATTAGCATTATAAGAAGACCTGACATTTTCTACACTCTTGAGGCAAGGTCACTACTCAATAAAGAAAACAAGTGGCAACAGCAATTTTGCTTGGCCTTGGAATCAAAAGAATGTGGTGATTTGAATATACTTGGCTGGGTGGGATCTTATCCACTCCTTTAATCTATTTGTCTCCTTGAGCATAGGATTCAACTCCATTCTACTTTCTGGTGCCCCTTTACTCTTTGAAACATACATTCTGTATTTTTCCTTTCTGAGCTTGCTACACTTGATCAAAATGCTCTCTATGAGAGTAAACCACATCACAGAGTCTAAACTGAGTTGTTTGTCAATGCAAGGAGACTCTCTTCACCTTAGCCTCAGGCTAACTTTTCAGACAAGAGATAAAAGCAGCCACATTCTTCACCAAAACATCACAAAAACAGTCTCTAGGTCACATACTAAATTCTTCTCCTTTGAAACTTCTAGGACCAGGCTGCCATAGTTCAAATCACCCTCAGCATCAATGTCCTCCATATTCCTACTAGGATGGTCTACTAAACCCCACTTAAAGCATTCCACTACTTCCCAAATACAAAGTCCCCAAATCTACATTCATCCAAATAACACAGTCAGATCTATCATAGCAATGCGGCGATCCCTGGTACCAACCTCCGTCTTAGGGTTTTCATTGCTGTGAAGAGACGTAAATGATGAAAGTAAAGCTTCCGAAGGCAAATATTTAATTGGGGCTTACGGATTCAGAGGTTTAGTCCATGATCAACATAGCAGAAAGCATAGAAGCAGGCAAGCAGACGTGGTGCTGGAGAAGGAGCTAAGAGGTCTACATCTTGATCTGAAGATCAGCCAGGAGAGGACTGTCTCTTTCACACGGGATAGATCTTCAAAGTCCAACCCCATAATGATGTACTTCATTCAACAAGGCCACACCTACTCCCATAAGGCCACACCTCCTAATAGTGCCACTTCTCATGGCACAAGCTACCACAATGATGATCACTGAAGTCATTTCTCTTATTTCATCACACACTTTTCATAGGGAAAGATTGGCACTAGTTCATGTCACAGATTAAGTATTCTGCATGCCCCCAATTGAACAAGCTTCCCTTACTTCACATGTCTTGCTCTCTAGATTCTCATCTGTTTGATAGAGTTTGAGTCATGGCATCATTAGCAGAGAGTATCCAAGTGTGTGAAATGTACTATTTGCAAAAAGAATTATGCTTATTGTCTCAACATCATTTTCTGAAATGAACTGTGTGACAAGAGATGTGTGACACAGACAGGGATTGGTGCTGCAAATAAAAATCGAGTCTCAACAAATCTCTTTCTTTCCTTTTCACTTCTTCATCCTACTCAATGCATTTAAGACTTCTTGTCTTCCTTCTGGTACTGAACACAAAGACATATTAAATGTAGCTTGCCTTTAGCCTTTAGTAGCCTCATTGTCTAGGTGACAGAGATCCCAATTGGGCTTTGTTCAGGTACTGTCTACTGTCTATTCTGTTTCCAAAACATTTTAAATATCCCTATTTTGTTCACTACCGAAATAGTTACAGCTATTAATAGTTAACAACTTAAATAGTTACAATGATTCTTTAGCCATCCCGGTAGAATGACTCCTTGACCAGATCTATTTTACAGTAGGCACTTCGTCAAGTTAGCTAGCCACTTGCTTTGCTGTTGATGACATTTTTGATTCCAAGTTTGGCCTCTGTTTAATCTCAAACCTGCTACTGCAGTCTTTAGAGATGTTCTCCTCAGAAGTCAAGCACAGCACAGCCAGGCACCTCTCTTTGACCCGTATTCTAGGAAGTTCTTGTTCTGTGTCATGGTCTCTCTCTACAGTCAAAAACTTTTGAACCCTCAGTTCCTAAATTCAGTGGTGCTTTATCATCTTAGTCTACTCCCCTACCCCTAACCTCTCTGATCTCTCCTTTGGTGCCAGAAGTGCATTTCTCAATAACCCTCATTAGGGTCCCTAAGGTCACTACTGTTTTGTTGATTTCCAATACTCACACCTTTATGAACTAAATTTCTGCATTGCATCAGGGGTGGACATGGTGACCAGTAGAATGGCAGGAATAACACATTTTGTCTCTTTGACTAGGTCACCTATAAAATACATTGCAGTTTCCACATCATTTGCTTTGAACATGCTGGGAGAAACAGCATAAGCATACTCACGTTGCATGATGGAGGGGCCAATATGGATAGCTACTCATTGGCCAACCCCAACTTGCAGCTGTGTGCATGAACCCCCTGTGGTGGATCTTCCAACGAATCAAGCTAAGATGAGTACCCACCTGAGAAGTTCTGAGCTAGAACTCTCTGTCCAAGACACGTACAAAACCCTGTCTCACAGAAAATTTTTAAAAGAAATACTAGTGGTTTAATATTTTAAGCCACAATCTTTGGGCATAAGTGTGATTTTTTTAAAATAAGAAATGAGAAAATGGTGGTATACAAGTTGCTTCTCCAACTGCATTGCAAGGCCTGTAGATGTGGAATATTCATTAGAAATCCTAGAGTCTAGGCAACAATGCGGCCACACTTCACAGCATTCTTAGATTATGTCTTTAAAATTTAGAGAAGGAAGCATCATTTCCTGAATTCCCACAGAGGTGCTGTATACTTGCATTAACTTTATATGCAGCTACACATAGGGAGATAGATACCTACCAAGATAGTTTTGAAGACATAAAACATTCTACTCAATCTGCAAAGTGAAAAGTCAATATTTTACCTTTTTCATTATTTCTACACTTCGGTTTTAAGTGAGCCAGTGTCTATGAGAGGATTTAACAAGCTGTAAAATGCTCTGTGTGCCCAGGGCATTATGGCTTGTACCAATTTATTTCCCAATGAATGTTAAAAGGAGAATTTAGGACCTCTACTGTAGTGCTTCCCATGATCCGATGGAATGAGAAACCAGACGCACATGGTATTGGGATATAAACATCCTTAGAAACTCAAGAACCAGGCAAATGAAAGAGAGGTGTGGCATCAAGACCTGCTGTGGTTTGACCTCATCTTCTAGGACACTCGTCTACAGAGTTTTTACTCTGCGCTGATGACATTAAGCAGTGTGGCCTTTGGTTTGGCTATGTCGTGAAGGTTCTGCCCTTCATGGGGAATTAGTGACCTAAGTTCCTGACGATGTTTGTTAGGTCTTTCTAGCCCACCTTACCACAGGCATGGCTAAAGACATCCACATGTGAAGCATATGTTGGGAGTGCTCACTTCTTACACTTTAATTCTTCAGCCTCCAGAACTATGAAATTTTTTTCTATAATATTTTTAAGTTTTCCTGGTGCCATTATGCATCCTGCAGATGTCTCTTTAAAGTTGTATTAAACAAGGTCTCTAAAGGAAAAAATGTCCCACTCAAGTGGCTAATTCAGGAGAATTCAGAAGGTTAATGGAAATAAAAGGGGAGAAACAGACACTGAGACCCAGCAAAAGTAGATAATTAGATGGGAACTGGTAGTGATGTACTATGTGGTAAACAATTCAGCCAAGTGGTTCCAGTCTACCTGGGTGAAACAGCAAAAGTATGTGTGTGTGTGTGTGTGTGTGTGTGTGTGTGTGTGTACCAGAAGCCAATGCCACATATCCCTTCTTTACTACTTTCCCTTATTTTTTGAGACAATGTCTTTCATTAAATGAGCTCCCTGATTCCCCGATTGGCTAGTATGATACCAAAATAGGAGCAATATATCTCACAGGTTAAGGTTCTTTTTGCAGTTAAGACAGATAAGAATACGTTCCTCATCTTCCTATGTTAAGTCCTTGCAAGTTAAAATTTCTCTTCGTAGTTAAGAATACATTCCTGTATCTGAGATCTGAAGTAAACTGCTTGCAATTCTGTTGTCCCCGGGAACCCCTTGTCTCTCCTATAAAAGGGTTCTTAAGAGGCCAGCAGGAGCTAACCTCTCAAATCCCAACAGCTGGCTGGCCAGTCCTGGGTGAAGCCCAAAATAGAGCTTGGTTTAGTTGGAAAAATCATGGATTTTTCTTTGCTCCTCATGATTCTTAGATCCCAGGAATAATCCTGTCTCCACCATGGTCCCGAGCACTTACACTTGAGATGTTTTACAGTGCTTTCTACATGGATGCTGGAGATCTAAACTCAGGTCCTCCCGTTTGCAAGGCTGGCCCTAGCTCATAGAATCATTTCCCCCATGCTCAGGAAATCTGTTGTCAGACTTCACTCTCCTTTTGTGTTTTAGTCTTCTGTCTTTGCCCTTCGCTACCTAGGTCAAGTCTAGGTCAGGAAGTCAGGGCGACACGATTACGACTATTCATCTGCCTCGGACTCGGAACAGGATTGAGGATAATAGAGAAATAAGTAAGCCGTGGAAAATACCTAGCTCAAAATGTCGTTTCGCTTCTACAGCTGGAAACTAATGACAGTGCTATTTAGTCGACCCAGCAACTAGATAGTCCGCAGGAGTGCGAGGACGGGGGGTCATACGAGAAACAGCCTCATATTCAACACAAAGGGGGGGATACAATATTTTGGATAAGTAAGTATTAAAAAGCAAGTTTTCTTTGTTTTTAATCACATCAGAGTAGTTTATAATCTAAAGAAATTAATGCGGACATTAAGGAATCTGCCTCCTTATTCATGTGTATATAATAGCGTTTCCTTAGCCTTCCATTTATAATAATCCTGCTTCATTGTTCATCTCAATATAATAACCCTGCCACCTCATTCACATGTATTTAATAAGCCTGATTCCTTGTTCATGTGTATGTAATAAACCTGCTTCCTTGTTAAATGTGTATGTAAGAAACCTGCTTTCTAGAACTGGATCCCTGCCTCCTTGAATGGGGCTCAGGACCCCATATGAACAACAATGCCAAGCAACCTTGCTTCAGGGACTAAGCCCTGCCTCCCAAAAGACTATACATGGACTGACCCATGTATGGCTCTGACCTCATAGGTCACAATTTCCAATATCCTAATAAGAGCACCAGTGGAAGGGGGAAGCCCTGGGTCCTGCTAAAGACTGAACTGATGAACTAGACTGTTGGGGGGCCTCCTTGTTAATGGGGATGTAAGGGTTGGGAGGGAACTGCCCCATAAGGAACTATCCTGCCTCTTGGGGATGGGGGAGCCTGCCTCCTTGGGGATGTTGCCTGGAAACCTCCTGTTCACATGTATGGAAGGAATCCTTACTCATGAAATGTATAGAAATACTCAAGTTAATAAAAAAAAAAGAAAGAAAAAAAAAAAGAAAGAAAAAACCTGCCTCCTTGTTCACTTTCTTAGTCATTTGTATGTACCATCCCTACCTCCTTGTTAACCCTGCCTCCTTGTTCATGTATGTACTATCCCTGCCTCCTTGTTCATATGTATGTACTATCCCTGCCTCCTTATTCATGTGTATGTACTATCCCTGCCTCCTTGTTTACATGTATGTACTAACCCTGCCTCCTTGTTCACATGTATGTACTAACCCTGCCTCCTTGTTCAGCTGTATGTAATACCCTCCTTATTCATGTGTATGTAATAACCTTGCCTCCTTGCTCATCTGTATGAAATAAACTTGCTAAGCTTCTGGTATGCTACAGCATCTGTATTGGGGTCCAGTTACTGGATCCCATCTTTTTGGCGTGACCTTGTGTTTATCTTTTCTTCAATGCCCACTGTACCGCACCTGATCAGGTCAGTTCCCTGAAACTATGTACTATGTGGAAGCTATCTTATGCTCTGTTGTTTAAACTGTCAAGACAAAACTTCCTAGTTACTTGACTATAGAAACATGTGCCCTTACCTCAGAGATTTGAAAAATCTCCCTAGAAACAAACCTAAGTCAAGCTGACAGCATCGTTTCTGTATCCATGAACAACTTTTTGACATGAAAGCAGTATTTTTTAGAAAAAGTTTGCTAGCCTTAGTCCATGGTATGAATAAAGGTTCATATTTTAGTAGTCAGCATAGCTCTCAAACACCTTCCCTATTTGCACCATACAATTTATTCAAGGCTATAAGAGGAAGTAATTTTTAGACACATAACGTGTTATGTTAAAGATGTTAAAAGGCATTTAGTTTAGTTTCTGCAATATCTTTACTGCAAAACTTTAAATAGTGATTAGCAGCCCCCATCACAGGAAAACCTGTACTTTTCCAATGCTTCACATAGGTTTGCAGAACTTGCCATAAATATGTATTTATACCGTGGTCTTACCTTGCCCTCATTACGTCAATGTGACAAGGTAATCCCATAAATATTCCTAAATTGCATGGCTGAATTTAGAGACTTTTCCAGGATTATGTAAGTCCCGACAGGAGTCTCTTAGTTGCATGCCCAGAGATCATAGTTTTCCTTAGACAGGTTCCTTGCCTAATTTAGTCCAAATGCCTTAGACTGTTCAAATTAAAGCAAACCTTTTAAATCATTGCTGTGCATGTCAATGGTCTCCATGCACTGTGACTGGAATTTATGAGTGTCATTTTGTCAAAAACGAATCTCTGTTTTCTGCTCCAGACTTGGGTATCTCTTCTACCAGAGATGGAGGCTAGTGAAGGAGACTGCCTCCCCCAGTCTTCTTCTCCACACTCATCTCTGTGCACTGGACTGAGAGTCAAATCTCAGGGCTTTTGTTTCACAGTAAAGAAGCATTCTGCTTTTGCTGACCCAGTTGTCCTCACACTTGAGTGGGTACCAGCTTCTCCCATAAGTCTCCTTAAAGCACATCTCCTGAAGTTCCTGATTGAGAAGTCTGGAATGTGGCCCAAGGACTTGCATTATAGTTACTTCCCCAGTGATGCTGAAGTTATTGATCCAGGGCAGGTCCACACTCTGAAAGCTGTTAGTCTCACTACTTTCAGGAAACTTGTGAAGTCACAGCCAGGCTTAATATAACTGCAAAGCTCATAGTCCTGTGAGACCATTTCTCTCAAAAATCTACCATAGCGAATAGTACTGCAATAAACATGGATGTGCAGATGTTTCTGCCTATGTGACTTTGTGTTTTATGAGGAAAGCTAGAGACCATCATGTAAAACAAAATAAGAAAATAGGTTAGACTCTAGAACACAAACTGTGTATAATTTTCTTATTTGTGGATCGTAGATTATATATAGATACATAAAGACACTCACAACATACACAGAGGTAGGGGAGAGATAGGGAAAGGGAGAGAGAGAGACAGGTAATGATGAAGGAAACTAACAGGAGGAAATTGTTAGAGGAAAAGAAGAGATTATGGTGGCCGAAAATTGTGAGAAATCTTGATAGACTTCAAAGTGTCATAGATCCAATATTGTGTGCGTTGTATGCCAATATAAAAATAAGTCTGGTTTCTCCGGCCAAGTGTCTTTATTTCAGCTCCCTGTATCCATATCACCTGCATGCCTATTACATCTTTAACAATTTTTGATTTTGCTCTTACAGTAAGGAAGTATAGTAAGATACAAAGCAATTCTATTCATTTCAGGGAGTTTGCTAGAGCATTTTATTAAATGCTAGTCTTACTGCTGTCTTCATGCATGGGATCTGGCTACTCAAGAGTCATAATAAAACCACAATGGACAACATGATTTCAGTCGCAAAGCCCTCAGTCTGAATCACTGCATCAAGATGACAGGTTTAGCAGTGTGTCAATTATATATATGGATCAAGAACACTTAAAGCTTGGGATAGCTGTTCTAGATGATGAGTTATGGATACATTTGTCTTGCCCTGGCTACTTTTTTAGTGAGGAAGAGACCAGAAACCAGTGACATTAACTCATTTAAAGACTGCTTAAATTTTAAAACAAACAAACAAACAAACAAACACGATTTAGTTGTTTAATAGATTTAATAGTTGTTTAATAGTTGCCTTTGATAATGGCAACAGCTTTTAGTTACTGGTTTTGAAATTACTTCAGGATGGATAAACAGGCTCTACCTGACTATTCTAGAAAGCAGACAATTTTTTGTACATCTGCCTAGTTTTATAAGGATATAAACAGTTTCCTACACATGGTTGTATATGTGTGTTTATGGGGGCGGGAAGGATGTTTCCATCATTAAATACTTTCCCCTAGGGTATTGTACAAGCAGTTATTGCTTATAAATGGACAACATGCTCAATTCCAGTTGAAGGAATAATTAGATTGAGAGAAGGTTTAGAGGAATAACCATGAACAGAACTTGAAAAAATAAAATAATCATAAGAAATACCAGTTTCTGGGTGGGGGAAGAATTTTTAACAGTTTGTATGATGACGATTTCTGACCCAGAAACTCCCAGTTTGTGATTTTCTCATAGGATAACACTCTGAGATTTATCCAGCATCTAAACCCAACACATTCTTTGTGGGGTTGGGGGGAGGGGTCTAAAAAGTCACCCTGACTCTTGATCTCTGGAATTAAAGAAATCATTTTGCATATTTCTAGTGCTCTCTTTTTTAAGACTCAGGAAATGAAGAATCCAAAGCAATTTGGGAAGAATGCTGTGTAGGGCAGTGTCATCTTGGGGGACCAGGCCACAGGTATCGTCTATCTCTGCCTCTGGTACCAATCTCATCCCTTTTCAATTTCACATTTAACTCCAGGGTCTCATTCACACACTCATAATCCCTGATAGAAAGCTCTGCCTTGGTATCAAAGGACAATCTGGTAATTACAGGATGTAACCAGAGGCCACAGCAAGCAGGGAGAGACAAAATTCAGCCTCGGAAAAAAGGCTCAGGGAACATGGGCCATACCGTTGACAATAAGCCACTGTATTTGCTCGGTTACTGAATCACATACCAAACTTCAAAACAGAGACAAGACGGGCTTCCTTGACTAATTGTGCATGTGAATGAAAATCCGGCATCTTCATAGGTGGTACATTAGTGGGAGCCTGGACTTACTAACATTGTCAGTAGCTTTTCTGTTCAAGCAGGGACAAGCCAATTAAAATGGCCACCGGAGCAGATCTAAACCGCATTAAATGACTCCAATTAATGTCATATTTAATTTGGAAGTACGGTGGAAGATGTTCTGTACTGCACCCTGGAAATCTTCTTTTAGCTTGTGGATTTTATAAATTATATTTGAGTTTTAAAAGAAAGGCTAGCATTAATCTGCTTATATTCCAAAACAAGTCTTCCGGGTTTTTATATCTTCAACATTCATCATTTTAAGCCAGCTCCTGTGGCCATATTTTCATGGAATTGTGAGGAGAAGGGACTCATATTAGAGAAGAAATCTCAAAGCCAATTACAAACTAGTAGTCATCTAAGTTAAACTTGTCTTCCGAGGGACAAAGGATAGAGCTGGCTCTCAGTTACTGACACTGCTGAGCCTACTGTGTTACATAACACAGAGTCAGGGAATAGAACGACATGGTGACAATTTTTTTAAATCTATTGTAAAGAGATATTACCAAGTGGAGTACAAATGCTTCTGTGCTCCCCAGGCATTAATTCAGATCATGATTAGATTGATTTGTGCTATTCGTTTCTGTTCTGACCTTCAAACAGTAAAACTTCAGGCAAACCTATAGGTAAAGTTTATGAAACACTTTGCATATAAAGCAAGAATAAGCATGTGAAAATTCTATACATTGTGAAAGGAAAGATGGATCGCTAAGAGCACTGGGCCTCTTGCAGAGGGGATTCTCTAGCACTCACGTGGCAGTTCAAACCTATCTGTAACTGAAGACCCAAAGGGTTTGACATCCTCCCCTGGGTTCTGTGAACATTGCACACACATGCATGCATATAGATACATGGACAAATGCTCATACATATAAAACCAAATAAATCTTAAACATACAGCTTAAGGTCTAACTTTTAAAAGGAGATAACAAAAAACGAAAGCATTTAAAAACCATACGAAAGCACACACAAGCATGGTGGTTATTGCAGAAGCGAAAGAAGCAAAGATAATTTCTAAATTATCACGCAGTTTGTCCAACTGGAGAATATATCAGCATGGTGGTGTTAGGTTTGGCAAAAGTTACAGATTTTTCAGAATTCTGTACACGGCAACACGGCTCTGCAGAGCGCCTGAAATTATGACTGTCCATGGCCTTAACCTAGAAGTTACACTTCTGCTTTATCACATACAAATAACTCGGACGAGTATAGGGATATAGATTTAAGAGTCCATAAAATCTTTCTATGAGCGTTAGTTTTATATTTTGACCTAAGACTGAAGTTTACCTAGTCAGCCAAAGCCTTAGCCTACTGGGCCATGATCTCTCGCTTTTTGTCTGTACTAAAATATTTTTTCATACCACACGGGAATAATCTGTAAACATAGTCTTCCCCAGATCTTGATATCAATGTGTTCTTCTGAGTTCTGTTTGAAGTGCTTGGGAGACAATAAGGTTTATTGACATATACTTGTCCATTGGAGTCAAGAGACTTGGGTTTAATTTTACCTTGTAGTAAATTCATGCATGTAAATGCCATAACTTTGTGTCTAACATATGTTGAACATAAAAGCATATAGTTTAAGTATTACAGAAGGAGTGACTAAAATAAAACAGAGATTCTTTAAAAATTTTTGCTTTTACATTGTGTGTGTGTGTGTGTGTGTGTGTGTGTAGTCACAGCATACAAGTGGATGTCAAAGAATAATTTGTGATAGTTGTTTCTCCTCTTTACCACATGGATTTCCAGGATCAAATTCGCCTCATCAGATCTAAAAGCAAAAGCTTTACTTATGGACCCGTCTCTGGAGCCTCCAAGTCTTATTATTCTTAAAGGTTACAGTCACAGAGAGTGATAAATAAAAATGAAGAAAGAAAAACATTTCTGCTTATCTAAGAGAAATAATCATATTACTGACAAGTTCAGCAGCTGAGTGTTGGCTTCAGATAGTAGGCACAGTGACTTTCCAAGAAAGTGCGTTTATTGGGGAGTCTGCCCTGGGACTGTCATTGATGACACAGATGGGTTGTGAGTCATAGGTACACCCTGGTAGGTTGACGCAAGGAAAAGCTTTGCAAGGCCCAAAGATGTTTTTGGAGTTACATATATATATTGCTCCTCTTTGCCATATCATGGTCAAAAAATAAACTTTCAACAAAGGAGAGCTTCATTAGGGGAGAGGGATTCAAGAAGTCCTCAACTGTGACAGGTCCTGTTAGTGGCCACCTGCATGCCACACAGATGGTGTCAGATGTACAAAAACATCTGGTGGGTCTTACAAGGTCCTCATGATGATAGTTCTTACTAACTTACAAGCGTTAGACTCCTCTTCCTACGCTCCTTCCTCACCACTCGCTCTACCCTGAATCCAATGTGACTCCACTTTGATATTAACAAGCTCTGTAAGAGCAGCAGCCTTGGATTTGCAAAGTTTATGCCACAAGTTATAGTCTCCATAATTTGTGCTAACTAATGCAAGCTAATTTTGAGAATCAACATAGCATGGTTAGCTGTCTATATTAGATATTTTTCTTTGCAAAACAAATTTTATATGTATAGGTGTTTCACCTGCATGTATGTCTGTGTACCATGTGTGTACCTAGTGCCCACACAGACAAAAAGAAAGAATCAAATCCCCTAGAACTGGAGTTAAAAACAGTTGTGAGCCAGCACATGGTGCTGGGAATAGAAACCCTGCCTTTTGGGAGAGCAGGCAGTGTTTTTAATCACGGAACCATCTCTCCACCCACAGACTTTCTTCTATTAATTGCATAATTTTTAAGATCGTGGATGAGGAGACGGAGAGACGGCTCAGTGGTTATGAGCACTGATTGTTCCTCTAGAGGTTCAATTCCCAGCAACCACATGCTGCCTCACATCCATCTGTAATGGGATCTTATGACCTCTTCTGGTGTGTCTAAAGACATCGACATATCTAAAATAAATAAATGTTTAAAAATAAATAGAAAAAAATCACCCTGAACTTGTTAATAAAAAAGATCAAGGATGAAGTTGAACAAGCATATCTATCTGTTATCCTAATGACATTGAGACTAAGCAGGAGAAAAGGGAGCAAAAAGTCCTTCGGCAGCCATCTTCCCAAGCATCACTTGAGGAATCAATATGTCAGCTTCCTTGGAGACAAGAAACATGACCCATATCATTAATAACCCAGAGACAGTAAGTTAATAATACTTTCAAAGAGCATAAATTTTAAGCATCACAGTGGAAAATCCTCCCTGATTGGGGTAATCTTTTTTCCAAGCACTATCCATCCATGATAAAAACTGCATGGTATTGGTAACAGAGACAGATTAAAAATAGGAATTGAAGTGCCAGCCCCTCCCTTCAACAAGTGATAAAGAGCCATCCAATTTGGAAAAAAAGCCATTTGCAACTAACTGTGGTGTTAAAGATGAGATGGGGCAGGGACTGTGGACTCCAGTACCCAGGAAAAAGCTGGACTCGTGTCAGAGATTAACCAAGTACCATTTCTGTGGCTGTGGAGAGCTGGAATTTTCCAAGTCTGGAATCACATTATTTTTGGTTGTCGTTAGCTTCCTTAGCAGCCTTCCTTGGCTACCCCTGTGACATTTAGGCCAAGCCTTTTGGAGATACAAATAGAGTCTGAGCTCCCACTCACCCGAAGGTGAAGAATATGACCAGATACCATCTGAGAATAATGGCAGGAAGTTGGGCTTTGGGAATCCTAATGTTATCAGACACTTATCTGATGTCTCATCCATGTATTTTAAAACACCTTGGTTTATATCTTTTTTTAATTTGTTACTATAAAAACTTCATGAAAACTTAACATGCTCAAACATGGTATTTAAGGGAATACAAATCTATATTCTCGGGCCATAGTCATTCATATTTGGCTCCCAAATAAACTATCTCCTATTAAGGTGAGAGCTGTTTTTACATCAGTGGGTTTAACTTACACAAAGCTAATGACAAAACCAGTGACAATAAATACCATCAGTTATTCCTCTTTACCCCGACGCTAACAAAAATAAAAGGTAAGCTGACAATCATACAGACAGTTTTTCCTTCTTGACCAGAAAGTTGAAAGCTAAGTCAGTGACAATGAGTACAGTTAGTTATGAGCCCATCTTGTCTTACATGGGTCTGAGATCTGGGCTGCACAGTGTTGCTCATGGCTCACCGCAAGTGAAACAAAGTAATATTGAAGTTAACTATTTTCCAATTGATAGCCCAAAAGAGTAGAATGCAGCTTTCATGCTAAAGGATCGTGTCACTCTGAAGGAGGAAAGTTGTGCACTCTGTTATGAAAGTACAAGGAAAAAGGCTCTGTGTAACTGCATTCTTCCTTGGACGCATCCTTCATTTACTTTATTAAAAATGTAACTTTAAATCTCCCTTCTTTTCCAGTCTCTTGCAGACAGCAGCCATAATCTTAAGCCTGCTTACTTTAACATTCAAGGAACTCCTTCTTTTCTCTGGAGCCCCACCTCCATGCAGATGCCTACAGATTTCACCAGCAATCGTCCAGGAGCTCCTGACTTCTTACTTAGAAGCACAATCTCCTCTCTCGTCATATCTCTTCCCTCCTGGTAACTACTACATATCCAGTTGGCCTGCACTGTGTTCTCAAACTCTGAGAACATCTTCCAAGATTTCCCTTTTGTTTTCTGTTTTTAAATTCTCTCATCTGTGAGACCAAGAGCCTGCAAAGGGGACTCTGTGCCCTCAGTGACACAACCACCAAATCTACACATAGAACGTACCTTTGCTTCCTGAATTTTCCTTCATACTTGTGCCAGTCAAACACCTCAGCATGCAACAAAGCCACCCTGTGGCACCTCACCTTATGTATAGTCATCCCTGCCCTCTGTCTACCTTTACCAAACTCAACACCTATTTCCAGAAACAAACCTCTGTTATTCTTAGCTCACCTATGACAGACCAAAGTGCACTGTCTTCTTAAGCCTGACAAAACAGCTTCTAAGACAGAAACATTGCTGATGCCTAGATATGAGAATAAAAGTTTTAAAAAGTTCATACACATATGTATATATACATATATACACATAAACATACATATATACATATATATAGATAGAGATAGAGGTGGAAATAGAGGTAGAGGCAGATGCAAGTGCAGATGTAAATATATATATATATATGTATATATATGTGTGTGTGTATATATATATATAGAGAGAGATATAGATATAGATATAGATATAGATATAGATATAGATATAGATATAGATATAGATATGGATATGGATATATGATATCTGGAGATGCCCTGGATCTTTGTTGGTGGGTATGAGGAGATGTGGAGCATTGTGTCTTCGGTGTTTATGTGGGAGTGATACCCTAACGCCTGTTGGATAATCTGGGGAAGTTTTGTGCAGAACCTCTTCTGGTCACCAGGAACTGAGACAGAGACAATATGGCCAGAAGGGAGCTATTTTGTTGAAAATACAATTTAGTGGGTAGCGTAACCCAGGAGTGGAAATAGGGAGTGTATTGAAGAGCTTGTTTCATAGAGTAATCACGAATGTACTTTTGGGAAAGGGAAGCAGCTCCTTCATTGTGCCGGAACTTCAGAATGAATCTCTCTCTGGACTTGGTCCTAGCATTCTTCTGAGACAGTAGGTTAGTGATGGCCTTTCTGTTCCCACTTCTCATTCTCCATGAATCTCAAGGTGCTCTCTGCGTCTGGTGTTCCTGAAATAGATAAGTAGTAAACTAAAACAAAATCTTTCTTATTGTAGATCAATTTAAGCTTATTTCTGCTACTGAACTCAAAATCCTAATTATTAAAAGAGGGGAAGTCATTGATTATTATAAATGGTAAGTTCTGTTTAATATTACCAGGACCATGTCTGGCTCATATCTCTGGATCTGAATTTCACCTGTGTCTAAATGTCACACCCTATGTGAATGTGGCCCCATACATCTTGATAAAGCCATTTTATTTTCTACTTCCTACTTGCTTAGTTAAAAACATTTAGTAAAGATAAACATTTAGAACGTAAACAGTGTTCCAAACTAAGTTATTAAGTCTGAACAAACTAGAAATGCACTACAGATGGGGGATGCATTTATGAAGCAGGTAGTAGATTATAGGAGAAATGAAAATAGATGGGGGGGGGATGCTTGGGGTAGAAAGGCCCAAGAAGGTCATGGAATCTGACAATGGAATCTTTGAGGAACTAGGGAAAGGCTTAATCAAAATGGAGTCTTCAAAGAAAAAGCTACTTGGAAATCCATACTTTTTAATCCAGGTAGAAAAATCATGTAAGAGAGCATAATAAAACCCATGTAATGCGAAAGAACAGGGGGTAAGACTATTGGGAGCTAAGGATTTAAGCATGAGTGGCAACAGAGGAATGGATAAACAGCAAGTGGGGAGCAGGTTAACAAAACTTATGGTGTATGAAGAATCCCTATGGATCTCCACTAGTATGTAATTTGTTTAAAATATATTTTAAAGGGGGAGTTTGAACAGAAGTATACATACACGTTAATGAACAATGCTCCCCTAGAAGCCATGGGTTATTAAATGAGGATGTCAGTGCCAGACATCCCTCTGAGTTATTGGCCAAAGAGGCCCCAAAGGCACCCCAAAAACACCAAGTACTATTGCCATTGTTCTACATAGACCAAGGGTCCTAACCAGATGGTTAAGACCTTATCACTAAAGATTTACTTTGATTTCAGGACACAGGGAATTTTTGAACTAACCAGGAAACTTTCTAACTGCTAGTCAGCTTTCATTGTTCTGGAAGGTGCAGTTCAGCTTTCTGATGAAGAAACACCACAGCTCTTATCCAGTGTTGGTCCTTGCATGTTTCAATATTTACCTGTCAGGCAGGACTTGACTACTGGAACAATAGTGACCCAACTATTTATGGGGTAGACAACTTCTCTCTTGATTAAATCTGAGCTTTGTTCACAAGAGGAATCCATACCTAGAACTATAAACATGATTTTAAAAATCACTAGGAAAGTCATAGGCTCTAGGGAAAAAGAACCCTACTAATGTTTTAGTAAACGGTCATGTTTTCAACTATCTTATAAATATTGATGCTTATATCCACAGACTTGTGTTGCTGTCAACCTTGGTCAGAGGAGCTTCATATTACAGTGAGTAGTGGTGAAGGCAGAATTATATTACTATTCAAAATGTTGAGAAAAGGAGCTGCGAGTGCTCAGACATAGATAAGACATTTCTATCAACCCCAGTTTTTCAAGGTGCATGGAACATCAAAGAAGAGTGGGAAAGAGAGGGTGTAAGTCTGGAGAATAGAAAGTCGTGTTGTGAAATGCTAACTTCTAGATACAACAGGGCTATTATACATGTGAACTCATATCAGCTGCATAAAACAAGATCAAGCCAGTTAAATCTTCCATCATGGAGGGAAGAGAGACTCCCAAGGTGATGCCTTTAGCTCAGGCACTCCTTATTGGAGGTTGATGGGTGCTGAAGAAGAGGAAGTGACTTTTCTTCAGGAGTGTGTTCACTATTCCCCAGGTGATGACCCCACTCCCATGCAACAATAACTTGACTCTGGAGGTTACGGTAATAAAGTAAACACAAAAGAATGATATGAAATTGGGAGGGAGATATGATGGATGGCTTTGAGGGGAAGTGATGAGAAGAGCAATTGATGGATGTGATCAAGATACATTGCCTACACGGATGGGATTATTAAAGGATAAAGAACAAAAGTATGAAGGCAATTTTAATAAGGTCAAAGCATCCATGAAAACCCTAGTGATGTTTCTCCTATAGGAATGAAACTCAACTGCAAAGATTTTACTATTTAAACTGTCTGATTTTTATGTCAGGACAACTGATTATGATTCAGATGGCTTATGCTCATTTACATATTACAAAAGATATTTCTCTTTGTGTAAACATGCTCATTGCAAAATAAACCAAATGTGTTGCAAATTGAAAGGAAAAGCTAATAGCCTTGATACGCAGAAGCAGCATCAAGAACTGAGTTACAGAATTCATGTATTAGTTCCAAAGTGCTGAGCTAAGTAGTCTGATTTTTATTGAGACAACTGTAAGTACCCATAATTCAATTTCATTTTGGAAATGACTGTATTTGAAATATGTTTTGTCTTCCCTAAAATTGTGTTTATGTTTTCAGTAACATGACATTGCTTTCTCTGCCCCCACCCCACCGATATATTTGTTCATGAGAGTGCATATGTATATGTTTTGCTGCACATGTGTTAGTGTATACGTGAAGTTGGGGTCAACTTCAGTTATCTTTTGCAAGTCTCTTTCTACCTAAAACTCATTGGTTTCTCTTGATTTGTTGGCTAGGGAGCTCCGGGAATCTACTTACTTCTGTCTCCTTGGTGCCAGAACTACAGACATATGCCTCAATGCCTGGATCTTTGTTCATTAAGTTAGTATAAGTTGGAAAGAACTGGAGATTTTAATGAAGTCTTGCCGCAGTGTGTCTTCTCTGTGTTGAGCTCTAACTTCTTCATTTCAATCTAAAAGGACACCAGAAAGACAATAGCAAATTGTTATTTAAAGTTGATGGACAAGACTCATTGTGTAATGTGTTGGACTAAAGCACACACACAAAAAAGAGCAAAGTAGATGAGTCCACAGCAAGCACTGAGTTATTAAATAATGGCGATATTTTCAGACGGTGTAAAATAGCAAAATTCAAGCTGCCTATTATTCAAATTTTGTAAGATTGAAGTTTGGAGTTTAAAAACTCTACTCTTTTGGTGTGTGTGTGTGTGTGTGTGTGTGTGTGTGTGTGTGTGTGTGTGTGTGTGTGTTTGTGTCCTGTATGCAATATCATGCCTGAAAAACAAGTTTTAAATATGGAATTGTTACATGTAAGTTCACATAAATAAAGAGTGTTTCTCTGTGAGTTTAGAAATATCTGTAGTATACTACACAAGCAAAACCAATTACTCAGATTTGGTAAGTTTGACTGAATATTTGTTTAAAACAGGAGCTCAATAAAAAAATAAACTGAGTGTAGTTTATAATGAGATGAATACTCTAAAGCTTTTCTCATTTCTAAAGGAGTTTGATCTTTGAAATTGAACCAAATTTTAAGATATTAAAACAAAATTATGGTTTTTTAGTTTAATCTTATTAGACAAGAAGCTATTTTAGGGCATGTGTCATCAGTTTTAAATTGCTAAATTTAGCTTCTAGGAATTTTCACAATATTTCCCAAGTAGGAAGAAGTGATTTTCAATGCATTCTGAACTTTTCTTTAGGAGGAAACCTCTTTCCATCATGTAGAGTTCTAAAGCTAGGCAAGAAGTCTTTATGGGTGAAGTGTTCTCTGCACTTAAGGACAGCGTCAATGTAAATGTCCTGTGGGTTTGGTGCCTGGCGGGTCAGCCCTGCAATTGGTGGAACAAAGGCAGGGACTCCCCACAGCAAACAGGTTAGCAAATCTTTCTGAGTTAGTTGCCCTTATTATTGTTACTTGCATTGTTTTAGCAAGCCTCATTTAACTAAACAAAAAAATTCAGAATTAGGTTTTCTCATAGATGAGAGTTTGGAGTCACTGTTGATGATTTGCATAACATCTTTGCAGTTAAGATGAAAAGTCTTCTTGGCTCATTCTCCTCTCAAGAGCGACAGTAAGAGGAGGAAGAATATGTGCAAGCATGTGTACGTGGAGAAGGAAATGCTGCGGACAATATGAACTCCAACCTCCATTGCTGTTTACAAGCTGATGGCGATCCAGGCCGAAAGTGAAACTTAAAAATTTTCAGAGCAGAAAATAATATGGAAAATTTTCTCTTTCTATAAAGGCACATTAGAACAATCTCATTTCCAAAATAAATCAATAAAAATTAATATATTGAATCTAGTGAACCAAAAGAAAAAATATATTGCAGCATGAGGCTTCTCACAGGAATATGAAAGATGTCTCAGAGTTAAGATTCTATCAACATGATTTATTAGATCAATATGTTAGAAGAGAAAATAGGCAGATAATATCAATCGTAGCTGAATTGGGTACAGGAATCCAGCATTCCCAGCAGAAATTGGAATGCATAAATCAAGTACTTAGATATAATCATGACCAATAAAACACAGATATTATGATATCAGTGATGACATTTATATTAAAATGGAAAAAAGAAAGCATTATTACTTATATTATTTTCAAACATTTTCAATGAGTTAAGAAAAAGTAAAAGTTCATAAAGATGCGGAAAAAAACCTTTTTTAAGAATTACTGGTGGTGGAAGGGGAAGCCCTGGGTCCTGCTAATACTGAACCCCCAGTGAACTAGACTGTTGGGGGGAGGTGGCAATGGGGGAGGGTGGGAGGAACACCCATAAGGAAGGGGAGGGGGGATGTTTGCCTGGAAACCGGGAAAGGGAATAACACTCGAAATGTATATAAGAAATATTCAAGTTAATAAAAAAAAAAGAATTACTGGTGATAATTTTTGTACCATAGCCAAGAATTTGGTCAATATTCTACTACGAATAGAAATTTAAAACTTATTTATAATTATAGCATACTTTGGATAACTTTTAGATAGATTAACAACTGTGTCAGATCTGTCAGAAAAATATAAAACATTACTTAAATAAATTATACCTGAGAAGAGAAAACATTTCTAGTTAAAAAATGGTACTTAAATATAAGTAAATTTCAAATTCACATATACTTAATAACATTTCAACAAATACTGAACATCTTACAGTGATCTTAAAACATTTTAAGTTAAGGTTAAAAAACAAATGTTTAAATTCTTTACAAACTTTATAAAAGATATCAAACTATTATAATAAATCTCTTCAGTAAATACAGTGACTTTTATTACTTAATTTAATTGATTCACAGATAGGCAAAGAATCAAATGAAGGATGTGAAAAGATAATAAATCTACATGAGTACTCGAGTCTTTAATGAACAATGAGGTTATATTTTATTTCATTGGAAAACGCTTGACATTTTGTGCCAAGACACTTTATCATCCTGCTAATAGAAAATAAATCTGTTTGAAAAATAAACGTCTTACCTTTTGCAAAATGATGCACCTAGAGATTTTAAATACAACTATAATATTTTATATACAACTATAATGTTTTATGGCATTAGAGTCTGGAGAAACTCCAGAAGTAATATAGGAAAAATGAATAATTTTGACCAAAAAGAACTTGAGACCTTGTGCTATTTATTCAAATGATAGATGGAAATAAATATTGTTCAGATATATGAAAGAGAAGGACATATTCCATTTTTTCTATAATAAACTTTTTTTTTGAACAAAAAGTTTTCTTAGCTCACGGTTCAGGTGGTACATGGCAAAGGACTGGGTCTCATCTGATGACCTAAAGTTAGCAGGGTTCCAAGAAGAACAGGCGTATCATGTGTGTGTGTGTGTGTGTGTGTGTGTGTGTGTGTGTGTGTGTGTGTGTGAGAGAGAGAGAGAGAGAGAGAGAGAGAGAGAGAGAGAGAGAGAGAGATTGCCTGGAGACTCTATTCCAATAACCATATCTAAACCTAGTCACTTCCCAAAGGCCCTACCCATTAATATCAATAAATTTTCCACTGTTATACTAATTCACAATGAGAGTTAAATTTCAATAAATGAAGCTTTGAGTTTACTGAAAACATAATCAAAGCATAAAATCCTCCATATTTATAATTTACAAAAATCCCCAACTAATATATTAAAATGTTATTTCCCATTGGAAAATAAGAAAAGTATTTGAATAAACAACTTAAAGAAAAAATTATCATATATATATATATAATATATATATATAGTGTTTAACTTCTGTAGCAGCCTAAAAAGAAAGTCATATTATCCATTGTACTGCCGTTCTAACTCAGCACAGTAGCAAGAGTTTAAAAGCATAGCACACTGTTACTGTGGATTTGGGAAAGCTGCCATTCTTACTCACCAGTGCTATACTGAAGAGTGTGTTAGCCATTTGCCAAAACCTTGGACTCAGTCTCTGAAAATTATACAGGAATGCATTTACCTTTGTTTTTAACTATGCCACTTCTGAAATTATTTATTTCCTGTATATATATATATATATATATATATATATATATATATATAGAGAGAGAGAGAGAGAGAGAGAGAGAGAGAGAGAGATTAGGTATAATGTTTGTCAGAGGGAACAAAGTTTTAAACACCATGGTTCTTTGGTTTTCACCTTGATGGATTTGGAATTACCATGGAACCATTGTCTGGGTGTGTCTGTGGAAGTTTTTCTATATTACAATAATTGAAGTGAGAGGACATGCCTTCAATATGGATGTTTCTACTCCATGATTTTGGATTCCAGGCTGCATTAAAAGAAGAAAGGCGATGTAGCTCAGGTATTCACTGTTCTCTACTTCCTGACCATGGGTCCAAGGTGCCACCTCCTGCTCTAGCTGCTATGTCTTCCCTGCCATGATTGACTCCATCTTTAGACTGGATACTAATTTCCTGTTGCTATGACAACACCAGGACCAAAAGTAACTTGGGAAGCAAAGAGTTGCTCTCATCTCACACTTCCGGGTTACCTCAGGGTCTACCACTGAGGGAAGTCAGGGCAGGAGTTCAAGCAGGAACTAAAGTAAAGACCACTAATGAGCACTGCTTACAGGTTTGATCCAGGGTGACTCTTGGTTCTATCAGGTTGACAACGAAAACATACTAGGACAGGCAGTATCACCTGGATTTGCAAGCAAAATCAAGTCCTTCTTTTCTTAAGTTGTTCTGGTCAGATTTTCTCACAGGTGCAAAACAAGTGCCTAAACAATTGCGTATCAGCTGGGAGGACAGCTGGATTAACAATTTACAGTGCTATCAAGTTATGGAATAGTATGTGGCTATAACAACCAACCAGTTGATGCTGTGTACACCGAAAGAAGCACATCTGCCTTTCATGATAAGGTAGCAAGTGAAACGTGAGATTTAATAATGTGAATAATGTGTGCTTTTATTCTTCCTCACAAGTAAGAGCACAAGTATGCACACGGACGCAAACAATTCTTACACTTTAAACCATGCAACAATGGGGCTGGAGGAGGTGCACGCAGCTCACGGGTGGGCATCTTCGAATGCCTGAGACACTGTGTTCAACTTCTAGAATCACGGAAATTTTGAAGTAAAAATATAAAGCTTTCTGACACTGTTATAAAATCTTGTGCCCTCCCACTCCAACCTACCCGGGATGGGAGTTACCTCTCTGTGCAACAATATCCATGCTACATGGATATCCTACATGCCCATTAGTCACTTAGCCATCTTGTTTTTCATACACTTAGCCTTGGGGTTACAGTTTGGATAGACATTAGCTTACATAATGTCCTAATTTAGAGACGGTTACGGAAAGAGACACCACGGGAGGCTGACGATGTGGTTTCTCCACCTAGATGCACTGAACTCATTGACAGCCTTGTGCATCCATCCGAGGCTTTAGCAAGACTTGTCTCCTGGGACGTTCAGATGATTGCTTTTGGCCTTGCGGCTTTTTCATTATTAACAGAGCTATGAATACAGATCTGAGTATTTTTATGGCCCCATGGATTTTAATATTGAGTTGAGTAGAAATTTACTGTCTCTAGGCAAATACGTTCTCAGTGGTTCTCCTGTATGTGAGTTTAATGCCAGGGCCTCCTGAACATAGTCTCTGGGGCTGCCCCAGGGAGAATATTGCCTGTGAAACCAGGCTAGCCCTGGCTGGTGGGGTGGCTTAAGGACTGTATTAAGGGCTGTTTTCATCACCATATCAACTACGGTAAGAGTGCTTTACTTTTTCATTTAAACAGTGAAAATTGTTTTTAAAGTTAGAGCAAATGGCTGTTTGCTTTATTGGGGAGAGCCAACAGAGAATTCTGCCTTGTGTCTTCTCCTTTGTCCCATCCAAGTTAACACATGTAATTCTGTGAACATGTCTGCTGCTGTTTATTGGAGCCTTACTTAAGATTTAATGACGGGGCGCTGGAGAGAGCACAGTTAAAAGGCTTGGCTACCCAGCACCTGTGTGATGGCTCCCGTCTCTAAGCCCAGTTTCGGGGGATCCAACAACCTCTTCTGGTCTCTCCAGATGCTACACACATGAGGTGCACAGACATACATACAACCCAAACAGGAATACGCATGAAGCGGAAACGTAATGGTTCCTTGGAAAGTCAGTTGGATGGTGTTTTGCTGGGGTAAAGACATGAAGGAGTGTTTCCCTAAAGTGGACACAGGTGAAAGACAGGTGAGGGAACATTTAGTTGAAGTAGACAGAGGAGAAAGATGGCTTTGCTAAATCAAGCACATGAAAGGACACATGATAAAGGATTCTTTGCTAATAACATGCATATATTGGTCCACTGCCAATACGCAGTATTTTGCGTAGTCAAGCTGCATTTGTTGGGACTCCATTATCTTGCTGCTTCTGAGAACTCAGGCTAATTGTCAGAGTGATGTCAGCTGAGACAGATGTACATGCTGAGGCAAGATCTGTGGAGGACAGATGATGTTTGGAGGGTATAAATAGAATGACAGATAGTGGCTGAGGCTGAGCTTGGCTTGCTTATAGAGCTAGCTGTCCAATCGAGTCTTTGCCGATCTTCACTTGAGAAGAGGCATAGCTAAGAAGTTCTGGTCCCTCCTGTTGACTTGACTGGGCTGAGGCCTGACTATTCCTGCTAGGTTGAGCCATTGATGCTGCTGACCTGCTATTTCTGTAAGGTGTTTGCAAATGGATGGAGGGGCCCCTGCTAACCTGCGAACTGAACTGCTGATTTCCAGACAATACAGATGGCGGTTGCTCCAAAGAATTTTTCTAAACACTTCCCCCATATCCTTTCTTTTCTACTACCTCTGTAGGTGCTGAGCTAGAAGGGAGGTTAAAGTATTTAAGAATCATCATTAAAAATAGGTTTTTAAAAAAATTAGTTATATACACATATAATTAAAAAAGATCAGAGCGCACCAGAATGAAGCAATATATTTTGTAATTGGCTTCACCTGTTCCTGTTTTTAAAGCCATAGAAGCATCAGCAATGAAATATCAAGGTTCATGTTACTTCGGTTTCTTTTGTTATTTTCAAGATGGAAAGAAGAAAAAGAAACTAACATATTAATCTCATCCTCTTACCCTTTACTCTGTTTTCGTGCCCTGTTTTTCTTAACAAATGGCTTACAGAAGTGACTCCTAAATAGAAAGTCTAGAGATGGCTTTGTTTTGAGCTAAAACGGGAAAACCCAGGAGCATTCTGCTCCCCAAGAGCTTTCCTCTGAAGAGTTTGAAGCTCTCCTTGCCAAAGAAACCACGCCTCTTCATGGATGGCCTTGAAGTTCAAGCAATCCTGGAATGTTTGACTTGAAACACTAGTTCTTTAGGTGAATTGCTTGTTTGGTTTTTTTTTTTTTTAAAGATTTATTTATTTACTATATATAAGTACACTGTAGTTTCTTCAGACACACCAGAAGAGGGCATCAGACCTCTTTACAGATGGTTGTGAACTACCATGTGGTTGCTGGGATTTGAACTCAGGACCTCTGGAAGAGCAGTCAATGCTCTTAACCACTGAGCCATCTTTCCAGCCCGTGAATTGCTTTAAAAAGAATGACTTATTAAATTAGATCAAAAAAATCTGATAAGAACATTGAATGTATTACATTTATCTTCTCTTATATTCAACCTAAACTCCTTCTATTCTTTAGTATACAATCTGGAGGTGGGAGCAAATCAAGAAACATTGCTGATTTTCTTTCCTAATCCTTTTGGGATTGATAGCTGCTATTTAGTTGTGTCTAATATTATCATTTGATGCCTTATATATTATAGACAATCATGTGTAAACATTACAAAGTCAGAGCTTTTCTTCTCAGAAATATTTGTTTTGTTTTTCCTTTTGGGAAATTATACTTATTCACAAAAGTACTTTATGATTGAAAAATGTAAGCAGATACAATGGACATTTGTAATATAAAAACTAAAATGGGCTCTTTTCTAAAAAGATATTGCTTACTTTTGTAAACAAATGAAACTGTCTTTTAATATATTGGAATGCCAATTTTTTGCTCATTGCTAGGCTACTCTACCAAGACACATTTTTTTCTCGATGGATGGGGTTCGTGTCTTTAGGGACAATTCCAACTATTATGATGCAGAAGGATGTACATTTTTTGGGAAAGTCTAAGATATAGATGTTTAAAGTTAGATTCCAGTTTGCAAACTCATTTCTTTGAATGATGGATTTCATATCTCTCAATTTTATTGGGATATGCTTTAAACAGAATAATGCATACACATTTTAACTGCTCGGTTCAGTGAGCTTTGGTAATTATATGTCCCTGTGTAATGAGCAATCTGAACAAGAGGCAGACGCATCGATTACCTCAGGAAGGTGCCTCGCTCCATTTTCCACTCAATTCCACTCGAACAGAGACATCTACTTTCTGATTTCCATCCACAAGAATAATCTCTGCCTTTTATTAGTCTCTGTAAACAGTCAACTTAGGATGATCTTTTTATCCGGCTTTCTTATCTGAAAAAAATGTATATGTTACCCAGCCGATCTTTTTTATTGTTAAATAGAATTGTGCTTCACGAGTGCTTTACATTTTTGTAATCTCATCGTGTAATGATGCCCATCTTGACTGTTTCTGCCCTTTCTGTAGTACACATACATGTATATGCATGTGAGAATGCATAGGCACACACAAACACAAACATATATGCTATAAAACTCAAATGCAAGTCTTTAGCTGTTGATATACTTTTGTTTGTCTGAGGTAAGCATATGGCACTGCACCCATTGGGTTACTGGCAGAGGTGCATTTAAATTGTAAATAAAGATACTTCTGGAGAATTCTTCAGGTAAGTTTCATTATTCTGCATTGCTGCCAGGAATGTGCAGGACGCTTCGGGGACAGTTGTCTGTATCCTTGTGCACATTTGGCGCTGTCAATTTTCCTACTTTAATTCATGCCCAGGAATGGCTGTTGAGTACTTTTATACTTTGCACTGATAAGATTCTCAGTAATGTTCACAAGGAGGGATGAATATTTTATCTCCAGGGGAAAAGCTTTAATGTTCTATTAACACATATTTCTCATAGAAGCCTTTTTATAAAATTAGCAACATTTTCTTTGGTTTTTAATTACCTAAGTATTTCTCAGTAATTGAAAATAATTTGATTATTAATTTTGTTCTAATTATCAATGCATATTAATTATAAAAGTGCATGGGCCCCACTGTTACATTTCCGTATATGCATACATCATATCTGATAACTTCTAATATAAAATGTATTGAAAACATTGTTTTTTGTTCAGAGAAAATATTTTTGTATCTATAACATTTTTTCTTGTTTATTCTAAAAGAGCATAGATTTATTTTGAACTCTGAAACAATTTGCACAATTCTAGCACAAACATCACTTGGTATATGGGTAATATTCTATGATATTTAAAATTTGTTGTATTTGATTAAACACTTCCTACCTGTTAAATTTGTTCTCATGAGGGATTATTTTGTCTTAAAGTTTTGATATCAATACCTTGACAAAGGAACTAAAATCATCCAATGGGGGAAAAATAGCATTTTCAACAAATGGTGTTGGTTCAACTGGAGGTCAGAATGTAGAAGAATGCAAATCGATCCATTCTTATCACCATGTACAAAGCTTAAGTCCAAGTGGATCAAGGACCTCCACATCAAACCAGATACACTCAAACTCATAGAAGAAAAAGTGGGGAAAATTCTTGATCATATGAACACTGGGAAAATTTTCCTAAACAAGATACCAATAATGGCTTATGCTCTAAGATCAAGAATGGGCAAATGGGACCTCATAAAACTATAAAGCTTCTGTAAGGGAAAGGACACTGTCATTAGGACAAAATGATAACCAACAAATTGGGAAAAGATCTTTACAAAACCTTTATCTGACAGAGGGGTAATATCCAAAATATACAAAGAACTCAAGAAGTTAGACTCCAGAGAGCCAAATAATCCTATTAAAAATGGGGTACAGAGCTAAACAAAGAATTCTCAGCTGAGGAATATTGAATGGCTGAGAAGTACCTAAAGAAATGCTCAACATCCTTAATCATCAGGGAATGCAAATCAAAACAACCCTGAGATTCCACCAGTCAGAATGGCTAAGATAAAAAATTCAGGTGACAACAGATGCTGGGGAGGAGGTGGAGAAAGTGGAACACTCCTCCATTGTTGGTGGGATTGCAGACTGGTACAACCACTCTGGAAATCAGTCTGGAGGTTCCTCAGAAAATTCGACATTGCACTATCTGAGCATTCAGCTATACGTCTCTTGGGCATATACCCAAAAGATGCTCCAACATATAACAAAGACACATGCTCCACTATGTTCACGGCAGCCTTATTTATAATAGCCAGAAGCTGGAAAGAACCCAGATGCCCTTCAACAGAGGAATGTATGCAGAAAATGTGGTACATCTACACAATGGAATACTACTCTGCTATCAGAAACAATGACTTCAGGAAATTCATAGGCAAATGGAATGAACTAGAAAATATCATCTTGAATGAGATAACCCAATCAAAGAAAAACACACATGGTATGCACTCACTGATAAGTGGATATTAGCCCAAAAGCTCAAATTACCCAAGAAACAATTCACAGTCCACATGAAGCTCAAGAAGAAGGATGACCAAAGTGCAGATGCTTCACTCCTTCTTAAAAGGAGGAACAAAAATATCCATAGGAGAGGATATGGAGGCAAAGTTTGGAACAGAGAATGAAGGAACGGCCATTCAGAGCCTGCCTACCTGTGGCATGCATATATATATATATATATATATATATATATATATATATATATCCACCAAAGCTAGATAAGATTGATGAAACTAAGAAGTGCATGCTGACAGGAACCAGATATAGATCTCTCCTGAGAGATATAGCCAGAGCATGTCAAATACATAGGCGAATGCTAATAGCAAACTAGGCCCCCGTTGAAGGAATTAGAGAAAGGATTGAAAGAACTCAAGCAGCTTGCAACCCCATACAAACAACGATGCCAACTAACTCAGAGACTAAATCACAACCCAAAGTCTATACATGGACTGACCCATGGCTCCAGCTGCATATGTAGCAGAGGATGGCCTTGTTGGGCATTAATGGAAGAAGAAGCCCTTGGTCCTGCCAATGTTGAACCCCCAGTGTAGGGGAATGTTATGGGGGATGAGAAGCAGGGCTGGATGGGGAGGGGAACACCCTTATAGAAGAAAGGGAGGGGCATGGGATAGGAGGCTTATGTCTGGGAAACCGGGAAAGGGAATAACCTTTGAAGTGTAAATAAAAATATGCAACAAAAGAAAAAAATACAATTCAAAAAAAAATCAAAAAACAGAAAACCTGGTTTCTGTGGTAAATTTTCTCAGTGATTTTTTAAGAGCAGCAGGAACCACAGCTATTGAATCTGAAGACCTTCAACAGGAAAAGGTGGCAGTAGATCCTGAAAAAGAACGCAGGTGACCGTTGGGAGAGTAGCGTGTACTGTGTCTTAAATGAGCATGTGTGAGGTTCTCAAGGGTTTCCTGTGTGCCCTCATCAGCCGTTAGAAAACTGTTGGATCTTTCCAGCCTCTTGGAAGCTTCTGTTCACCTTCTTTTGGGATCCCTGGCACCTCTTCTCCCACCCTTGTCCACATTCACACCGAGGACATTGATGTTTTTTTGTGCTTGCCCTCTGCTCCTTTGCAGACTTCAAGTTCTTATGCAACTGATCCATGCACTTCAGGGGAAGATCTGTCAGCCTTTGGAGAGCAACTCATCCCCCGCAGTGACTCCTTGGCTGTGGATGGCCAAGGTAGTATTTTGGCTCTTTTCTTGGGTATTTTCTATCAAGAGAAAAGAGATAATTTGAGGATCCAGAGGCATTATGGGATCAGACTACACTTTTTGACTTAATAATATTTTAACTTACAAAACAATTTTAACATCTTTTAAGTCATGCAGTATATCTATATGTATATACATTAATCTATATAGTATCTATGTATATATAATATATGACTCAATGTCTGAAAATATAAATTCATCTTTTTAAATAAACACAACCATAAGTCAAGTCAATTTGAAGCTTTTTGATAACATTATTTTTTAGTCATTTACCCCTAGAATTAGAATTTTTCAAGAGGAAAGAAAATTATGCTAAATTTGAAACATTAGAGGAAGAATGTTTTTATTGCTGTAATTAAATGTAATCAAAAAGTTGGAAATTATGCATCCAGAAGTTGGGCGCTGATGCTGAGTTAGTACTCATGGAACAAAGCTAAGTCTATGATTTATGAATTAAGTAATTTCCCCTGATGAAAATGCTTTCTAGACAAATTAGAGCAAGGAGAACATTTAAACCTGAAATTTAGAAAAATACTGTTCAAAGAAAACACAGACTGAAGCTGATCTTTTTCTTGCACTGTAGCTGAATTATTCTTTGTCAGCACTAGTCACATATGCATATAAATAAACATATATAACATACCTATGTCTATGCTTATGCACATGTACATGCATATGTGTATGTGCATGTGCATGTGTATATAAAAAGTTTGGGCATGACTGTCTATTCTCACCCCAGTGAGGATAACCAATGGTTATAGGACCCAGCTAAATGTACTCTTCTTGAAGCTGTAAATGTGTCTATCAAATAACTGAATTTTACACTAGTTTTCATTTATTTTACATTCAATTTTAATCAACTAAAAAATTCAGTCACTGTTTCGGAAAAATTCTAAGATTATAGCCTTTCAGCTGCCTGTCTTCCTATCTCCTTTCATTCACGTTTTTCTTTTCTCTGACATGGAGTTTCACTGAGTAGTTGAGATCGGCCTGAGGCTATCTATGTAGCCCAGGCATGCCTTGCCTAAATATCCTCCTTCCTCAGCCTTATCATTTACTTTATTTTTTGACTTTATAATTATATCATTTCCCCCTTCCCTCCAAACTTTCTCACAAATTCATGCTCTGTTTTCATTAATGGATGTTACATGTGTGTGAGCATGTGTATGTGTGTGTTCTCAGGTTCTAATAAAGTCTCAGGGCATGGACAAAACATTGACAAGCTAATGACAAAGGGGAATGCAAAGTGACCTCCAGTTTATTTCCCAAGGGACGATGGCCCCTTCTGAAACCTCACAAACTTACCCTTCATTCTACATTTCTCTCAGTGCAGCTTCTCAGCCTTCACCAAGAAATGCCCATTGCTTATAGAATTCTAAGATTTTTCTAGCCATTTTCTGCAAACGTTCGGAACTCATTCTGCACACCAATTTTATAAGGTTCTGAACCACGTGGTGAGGCTCAGCCATGGCAAGGGCTCCATTTCTTACTACCAATCTCCTGTGTTAGCCAGGTTTTTATTACTATTACAAAATAAAGGTCAACTTAAAAGGAGCAAGAACTTACTTCAGCTCATGGTTTCAAGTCATAATCACTTAATTACCCTTGCTTTGCACTTGTGATGGCAAAGTAGATCATAGTGGGGATATGTGTAGGGGAAACCGACTTCTCTTATGGCAACCAGGGAACCATACATCAATACATCGTTAAGGATTTATTTCCATTATTCAATAATTTTAGAAAATTCCACAACCTCTCATTGGAGCAACAGACTGGAGAAGCCTCAACCTTTAGACAACATTCAAGATATAAATTATAACATGATCTTATTTTAATGTAATGCAGAACAATTCATAAACCAACACATTTCCATGGGCTCTGTATCAGCTCCTGCTTCTAGATTCCTCCCTTGAGTTTCTTCCCTGTGCTCCTTGGATGATGAATGACAAGCTATAAGATGAAATAAACCAGGCAGACCATGTCTAAAAGATAGCCTCTGCCCAGTGTCAAGTGGGACTCAGCGGGAGAGAGAGAGGGGGGGGGAAGAGCGCCTAGATGACCACCAGTTAGTGCCACAGGGCCAGGACAGGGCATAAGCCTGAGACAACTGCCCTGGAGGGCAGATCACACCTGAGTCAACCCCTACCCCCTACTCCAGCCACACAACACAAGTGGGACATAGTATTCCTTAATCCATCCTGAGATGACCCCAGACACCCACTCAGATGATGTCAGACCTCGGACATCAATAAGATGAACAAGTAAGTGGTGGGTAAATTGAAGAGAAAGAGAAGCATAAGGAAGTATGCACAATGAAGAGAGGAAGAACTGGGAACTCGGAGGTAGTGAGAAACAGTCTGATGCGATGCCTGATGATGTCTCCTATGGACATGGTGAGGTCCTGGCCTTTGCTGCTATGATGGGCCATCGCTGGGGTCCTTGGCCTTGCAGCAGCCGCCATCTGTTACTACCCAAGAGGGGGCAGATGTCCCTGGTCTGGACTGTTGCCTGGGACGATGTTGATGTCTGAGGACTTAGCAGACTGGGCCCCATCCCTGGGAGATGATGACCCCAAAGGTGAGAGAGCACGAGAGCTGTCTCTGCCCATCAGTGGCTGTAGCACTCAGGAGAGCAGGTCCTAAAACTTGTCTGGTCAGCACAGTAGAGCTGAGCCGGGTAGTGTGGGTGCAGGTGAACTGGCTCCTATGGAGTGAGCATGAGATATCTGGCCCCTCAATTTGTCTATTGTGTGGTAGCAGGGATGAGGGGGGATACCTCCTGGCCCACCTTTGTCTCTCACCACCTATGAAAGGCTGGAGAAATGGGCTCGTCCCTCACAGGCTGCAATACTCAGGAGAGCACAACCTTCCTCCATCTTACCTAGATAGCATAGTAGAGCTAGACCTGTTATTTGTGGGAGGGTTGTAGGTGAGTCAGCTCCAAGGGCCTAAGAACAGGACAGCTGGCGCTGCCTCTTGAGAGCTGTGACATTAATGAGCTATCCAGACCCATGATGGAGAGCTTGCCTTCATAGTGTGGGGGTGCCAGAGAGCTGATATCTCCCAGGTCCAGATCCAAAGCTTTGGGTTGGCCTATCCAAGTATCTCTGCCATCTATGAACTGCTGGAGCATGGGAAAGAGGTGGTCCTGCAAATTCAAAGCTGCAGCATCTCCATGACACAGGGCAACAGCAGGATATCCTAGGGGAGTCCCTGTGAGGATCCAGCATTGACAGTGTAGCAGAAATCAGAGGCCTCGAACTAGATCAATGACTCTTGCAATGAACATTTGCATGGAAACAAGTGTGGACAAAAGGGTTACTGCTGGACACACTGTCACACACTACAGTTTCCACAATGAAAGTTTTTTCTTTTGGGGTGGGTTGGTAGGGTGTAAGTGGGTACAGGGGATGGCGAGATAAGTGGGCTTGGGTACGTGATATGAAATTCACAAAGAAACAATAAAGGATTTTTCAAAAAAGATGAAATAAACCTTTTCCTTCCCCTAAAATGTAGTGGAAATTTCCATCTTTCCCTTATGGTTTAATTCTATATTTTGTTGATCATTATTTAAAATTCAAATGAAGCAAACATTTATGGATTAAGGAACACTTGAGGGAACAGATTGTATTTTATTGAACACTTTCTCTATGATTATATTAAAACACCCATTTTCCAGGTTTAGCACATCCCCTGATCAATGTACTTCAATAAATGTAATATTAAAAAGAACATATTTCTCAATTCCCAGTATCTGAATCTAAGTGTATAATAGATGTACTTGTCTAGAAAGATTGGAAGATGCTTATTCTGAGATAAAAGAGATCCTCTACTGACAGCCATAATTATTATAGCTTGAAATATCGTGTCTTCAGCTGAAAGACAAGAGGTTCAATTATAGAGAAAAAAATTAAAAATGTGACTCCTTCCTATGGTGACAATAAGGTTTGACAAGTAGTACTTGCCCTTAGGCAGTTCCTGATCCTGCTACTTTTCTCTTTAACAATGTTTCAAAGAACTTGCTGTACAGAAAAACCACTGCAGCAGACATCTGACCTTTATGTTTGCCCTAAATGTCCATTACAGCAAAAGCTTCTGACTTGTTATAAAAAATAAAATAAAACTGCCTCAAAGTGTTTGTGTTGGCCTTGCTGGGAGGCAGTTTTCATTAAGTAATGTTAGATCTTCCTGAAGACCGTGTGTGTGAGAGAGAGTTTTCCTGTGAGAAAAATGTTGGGAGTCATTCTCATTGCTCTGGTGAACCAAGAGGAAGCATTTCAAAAGTAGTATTGCCAGGGCTGGGTTGGCGGCTGCTTTTTTTTTTTAGGACAAAGGGCACAGAATATATGAAGTTTGGTGCAAGCTTCTAATCTGTTAAGAGTGCCAGTGTGGGTCTATTTCTGAAAGGCTTTCCTTTGATGGGGTATCTTTTTAATTGACGGAATGATGTGGTTGTGCTCTCCCCCACTTAAAAATGGCCAGTGACCTCCCTATCGTGCCAAAAAGCAAAATAGAAAACTAAACTTCTAACTCTTAAACGGGTGAACATATTAGGATTCTGTCTCTCGGGATAGTTCTCTGCAAACATACATTCAATGCAGACCCTAATTTTTCTGCCTAAGCGAATGGGGTTATTTGACTTTGTATAGTGTTCAAAAGTTTGCTGGTAGGTGTGTGTGTGTGTGTGTGTGTGTGTGTGTGTGTGTGTGTGTGTGTGTGTACGCACAACGTCAACAATGTTTAGTTTTTTGGGTTAATTTTTGTTTTGTTTTTATCAAACTGGAACTAAATGTAACTGAGGGGTTATTCCCAGGGTCCAGCAGCTGATGACCTTTCTCTAAAACCTCGCCAGCACCGTGTTTTACTCTTAGCAATGAAGGAAAAGGGCACAGGAAAGGCCCGTAACTCAGCAACAGGATTAAACAGCATGCGAGCATATTGGGAGGAGAGTGATGTCCACTTTCCAAGGCAGTCATTATCTAAGGCCATCTGTGTGATAAAAATAATAGTGGCTCTGATGGAGAAGGACCAGACAGACCTTAATAGTCCTACAGGCACAGGAAAGTGGCTGTATGTAATTGATGTGCTTTTCACTTGAACATTTGAGATGGCCGGCTCTCTGGTTATTCTACCTCTGTAAAACAAAGACTTGGAAGGCTACCTTCCACTCCTGTCCACTGCTGGCGGGAAAACAGACAACGTCCTTGTCTTTGTGTTATCAGAGCCCCTGCCATAGCTCCACCCAGCAAACAACAAGGGCAAAGGGGGAATTCATCCCATTCCCAACCACATAACCTCCCCCGCCAACACTCTCCGCTCAGGCTTAGACTCCAGCTCTATGTCCCCTTATGTAATGGGGATCTGTCTCTGTGTGCTTTGCTGAATATGTGGACTTTTGCTTTTGAAAAGATCTGGCTGAGTGCAGAGACCTAGCTTTTCCTGCCTTTTCACTCTTGAAATCAGTGTTGGGGGCGGGGGCAGCGTTCCTGCAGTGCTGGACTACATCATCCTGAAGCTGTCATCTCAGGATCTTTAACTGTGGTGTTGTGGAATGCTGTCTTTTGAGCATAACATGGCTGCCAGTCTCATGTTAAAGCAGACATGATTACCTACAAGAGGCCTGTACAAGACCAGGCCTGTTAACATTCTCACAGAACAAAGGAATTGGAGGTTTGTTCTCTCTCACTCTAGAATTCTAGCTACTCATTACTTCTAGGTATTTGACCCCCAACACCCAGCTTGCCTGTAATCCTGCCTAACTGTACAGGACTTGGGGAGGTGCAGGAGTTTATAGGAGTCAAAGGTTAACTGGTAGCCATTTACTCAGTTGTCAGAAGTGTATCATCTACATAAGGCAGTGAGTTGGGGGATGAGGGGTGGGACTTTGTGATCCAGCTGATTGTGGTCACCTACACTATCATAAATAAACTCTCTAACCCATTATTCTATAAATAAGTCTGAAAAACTCATCAATTCACTAATGTATTAGTTATTTTTTTATTGCTGTAATACAGTACTTTGATCAAGGCAACTTACAGAAGGAAAACCATTTGGGCTCATGGTTCCATATGTTTATAGAACATGATGGCCGAGTAGAGGCAGCAGGCAGATGAATGAGGCAGCATCTGAGAGCTCACATCCCCAACTACAAGCATGAAGTAGACAGAACATTGGGAAAGGGCAAATTTTTGAAACCACAAAGCATGATTGTAAGGGATAATATCAGCCTAGGACCCTTAAGACCAAGTTTTTTACACTAAGTAAATTTATTTACTGCAGGGACCAGGAAGCAGAGAATAAGAGTCAAAGACAGGAAATGGGGCAAGGAAAAAGGGGAGGGAATAGGGGAAAGTGGGGAAGGAAATCTGTCCTCCAGGACAAGATATCTGCCTCTGGACAGAGAGGAGACAGATGTGGCACATAGGAAAATGGCAGTTTATAAAGAAACGAGGGGAAGCCCAGTGTTAGGAAGAGAGACGTGTTTAATTTCAATTGGCCACATTAATTAGGAAAACCAAAGGGAGTTTTTGGTTGCTAGATTTCGATACTCTGATAGCTGGACCTTGGTAGTCAGTGTTAGGAGGAGGAGTGGCCCTATAGGGGAATAGACCCTGGGGACTAGCTTTAAGGATGTAATATCATGGTTTTTAGCAAGGCAGAGGGAGGGAATGGGAGAGAAGGGCAAGCCTGCCAGCGCAATCCTCACCTTGCTTCAGCTGGCCCGAATCCCTTCACTTACCGTAGTAACTTCATCCAGCTCCACAAAGAGCTCCATCGAACATCCAAGTTTACGCAGTTTATGCAGGCCTCGATCATCCGAAGGGACAGGCTTTTCTCTCCCTTGGTGATGAAGATATAGGCCATGTTAGACCAGATTCAAAGCAGATAAAGCCAAGTTTATTAGGCACTACTCCTAGGCAGGTTCACCAGAATCAAAGAATGGGGCTGAAGAAGTCACATATTCAGGTAGGGACAGAGAAATTTTATAGACTGTAGGCAGATAGCGATGACGTCATCAGCCATCAGCTGGGTTTGTGCCCAAGTATGGTCAAGAGCTGAGCGCTTAGGCCGGGATTTGAGTGGCTGCCAGCATCAGGGGAGGAGATTGCGGCTTCCAAGGATGGAGAACCGGGCTCTTGGAGTTTTTGTTACTTTGTTACTTCATTACTTTGTTTTCCAGTGCAGGTGGGGTTGGGGGAAGGAGGGCAGACAGGGTTTCCCAGCTTGTGCAGGGGTAGGTAGGGCTTCCAGACTAACACAAACCACCGCAATCAAGCTGGATATAGATGAAATTGTTCCTTTAGTCAGTTCTTGATGATCAATTTGTAGCTGAATAAGTATTTGTTCACTGAGAAAAAGCTCAGGTAGTGGCCTGAGAATAGGGGCAAGAGACTGAAGCATCCAGATTGTCATATGAAAGAAAAGAGGGGTCAAACAAAGCCTTAGAACATCCTGACCCTGAAGGCTCAAGCCTTACAGTGTTTGCCTTTTCTTTTCTTTTCTTTTCTTTTCTTTTCTTTTCTTTTCTTTTCTTTTCTTTTCTTTTCTTTTCTTTTCTCTTCTCTTTTCTTTTCTTTTCTTTTTCTATCTCTAACCTTGTGTCCCTGATGTGGTCCTTTCTACTGGGACATAACTGGGATATAGCTGGGGTCCCTCTTTCTTCTTTCTCTTTTTATGGATAACTAAATAACAAAAACAAAAACCACAACCAAAACAACTACCACCACAACAATCCTAAGCAGGCTTTGGCTACTGTTCTGGGATTTCTCGTGGTTTCTGTGGCCTCCATGTCTAGTTTAACAGGCATGACTTTCTTCTGTTGTCATCTGACAGCTACTGAGATTTTCAGCTGGTTTTCCCTGTTGCTATTCTTGCAAATTCTAATAAAATTGTTCACAAGCATTCTTCTGAATCTGTTTTTAAGTGCTCTTATTAATAAGACTAAGAACCTGAAAGGGAATCTTGATGTCCCTAGGAACAACACAGCAGGTACTAACAAAGTAATGAAAGGTAAGTTAAATTAAATTGAATTCAGCCTGAGGTTGCTTCTGTATTTGGAGTTCCTGTGTAACAAACTGCAACTGAACTTTGTAGCTCCCTAACTGATAGCCTGGCTTAGGATACACTTAATCACCTTTTGTTTGTATGTTGGTTTGTTTGTATTTGTTTTTCAAAACAGTTTTCTCTGCAGCCTTGGTTGTCCTGGAACTCATCTTGTAGACGAGGCTAGCCTTGAACTCAAAGATCCACCTATCTCTGCCTCCCAAGTGCTGGGAATTAAAATATGTACAACGGTAATTTTAATATAAATGGATGCAGTGAAATAATGCAACAGCTGTTTTTCTTTATCTTAGCTAGTTCCCCAATAACAACACGAAGAGACTAAGATTTATTTAATCAAGCTTCAGGGCACAATATCTGGGCGGTCATTGATCTATTTTAATCCTCTAAGCTAATGTGTCTGCCTTCCAGCCAAAATCCCCAAGATAATTTAGTATTGGTGTGGCTCTCTGGGCTTCAGATGTATTTTTCCATGATGTCTCCTCTCACCTTCCTCATAGCTGACTCTGCCTTACTCTTTACTATTCTGTCCTTCTACCTCTCTCTGGCTAACGTCCCACCCTATTCTCTCTTCTGCCCAGCCCTTGGCTGGTCAGCTTTTACTGACAAAGCAGAGAATAAATGGTAAGCATTGTTTATGCAAACTTGAAGCAGGAGATTCTTGACATAAGCGATGCCAATGCCATGCCCAGATTGAAACAAGATATGAGGGCAGAGAAATCAGCATTTGAATAACACAAGGATAATCTTTGCACAATGCACAAAAACCTTATGCCTACAGGTGTGCACCACCATGCTATGATAGCGAATAGTGCTGAGCCTCAGGTAGCCATGGGATGACAACTGATCAGACCACATTCAGAAGAGGCAGAACTCCAACCCTACAGACTATATGCCTCACCGGCTTTCTGTCCATAAACACAGCCTGCTCACAGTATGCCTCTTCTGAATTAAGGGCTGCATGTTTTGCAAACTGCTCTTTGCTTAGACTGTTAGGTGAAGGTAAGAAAAGAAGAGAAAGCAAAACCGTAAGTGATTTTAGAACTAAACTCTAGAGTCAATCAGTACTTAGTATAATAGAAGAGCCAAATATGACTCATATTTTTAAAAGACAGATAGTTAACTATAAGTTGAAGTAAAATAAAGCTTTGTAAGTTTCCATTTAAGAGTGAAACTTATACATTTTGAACAGCTTGAATTTGAGGTCCTGTTAGGACTTCCAGGATAAAGAAAAGGTAATTTATATTTATTGTCTAGCAATTTCCTCTGAGTTGAAATATTTCATGGTGAAGAGAAGCTCATTAAGACGGAGGAAGTAAACAATTAACCAGCTTCAGGAAGTCCCTGAAACTGACCAAATGCACGGGGCTATCACTTCCTTGTATAGTAGTAAGAGCTACTGAAGAGACCAAGACCGGCCTAGCTACCTGGAAGAAATTCTTCAACATGTAGGGCTACCTGCAAGTTGTGCAGACAGTTCCAGCCTTCCAGCTTTCAGGAGCCTTCACCCATGCTGGGGTCAGCTTCAGCTGGTTCTTAGTAGCTTTTACAGTGACTTTTCATCTGTACCTCTGTAAGTAGCTCCAACAAAACTTATTAAATTGCCACGTTGGGTTTGTGTGGTATCCTTATTTAGGTCTTTCATCATTTCCCATCTGGGGTAAGTATACATTTATTCATGCCTCCTCCGGAAAGATGTTATGACCTTTACCATTTCTGTAACAAAATATGTTCTATAAACATCTTAAAATTTTCATAGATACAGAGATTTTAATTCATCATTGCGGAGATAACATGTAGAGTAACTAAGTTATACTACCTTACCTGACACACTGGAAGCAGAAGGGAGATGTAAACAGGACAGGGAAAGATACGGCCACCAAGGACATACTCCTAGTAACCTATTATATCCAACCAGGTCCTCATCTTCCATATTTCTTCCATCTCCTCAAAGCCTATTGGGATTTTGAATCTATCATAGGTCATAACCTTTAATACTTCACAAATACACCTAGTGATGCGCTACTATTCTTTAGCCATTTTTCAATCCAACCAAGAGTAACCATCCCAGAAGGCAATGTTATTTTGATGCTAAGTGGTTGCAAGGCACCATTAGATAGAGAAGTTAGGATAGCATTATGGTTTGGCTCACATAGTGGTGCTATGGCAAGCAGTATGGCAAGGAAACAGAAGCAGGAACAAAAAACACTGAAGAAAAAAAGTAGCTAACAATACAGTAAATTCTTAGAGGACAGAGGAAGCATTCAAGGGAAGAGGGTAGGGGAGGTTGGTTAATATTAAAAAAGAAGCTGCATTTCAAGAATTTGTTGTGGAAAGACAATTTTACTAATCTATTTATGGTGTGTGTGTGGGGGGGGTTCCTTTTGTTAGCCAGTTGAAAATACATGACAAACTCACTAAGCAAACAGCAGATTTATCTCTAGATGACAGAATTTATTGGCAGGTACATGACTGAGCTAGCTTTAGTCTTTAATTACAAGGAAAGTGGGAAGAAAATGAAAGGTATTGTTTTAGTTAGGGTTAGTGATGATGACGAGTGTGGAGAGCTGCGACTCAAAGATGGCGCTGGTTTCCGCCTTCCACCCTCCCAACGGTGAGCGCTCCTTGCAGTAAACAAGTCCTTATTTGGCTATGTCTGCCTGGCCTGCTAGCTTCCGCATAGTGACAGCCTATCTACATGACCCAGGTGGCTTGCTAGGACTGGCCAGTGCTAGCTATTTAAGTGTGGTGCAGGGCATTCCCCAGGAAGAGAGACAGTCAGAAGAGAGAGTTAGAAGAGAGACAGTCAGGGGAGAGAGTCAGAAGAGAGAGAGTCAGAGGAGAGAGAGTCAGAGGGAGTGAGTCAGAAGGGAGAGAGTCAGAAGGGGGAGAGAGTCAGAAGAGATAGAGGTCAAAAGATTGTATCAAGGTTCCTGAGTAAAACTGCTTGAAGAAAATCTCCTGTGGTCGTGTCTTCCTTGCTGGTCGAGGTTGGGCGAGGCAGACGAGGATGATGACATGATGAAACATTATGATGACAAGCACCTAGAGGAGGAAAGATTATATTTGGCCTACATATCTTAAGACACACAGAGAGAGGTCAGGGCAGTGATTTAAACTGGGTAGGAATCTGTAGGCAGGAGTTGATGCTGAGGCTATGGAGAAATGAGTAGTGTTTACTGGCTTGCTCATCATGGCTTTCCCAGCATGATTTCTTATGGAAACCAAGACCACCAGCCCAGGGTTGGCACCACCAAAATAATCTGGGCCTCTCATTACCCATCACTAATTAAGAAAATGCCCTACAGGTCTGCCTACAGGAGAGGCATTTTCTCAGTTGAAGCTCCCTCTTCACACATGACTTTAGCTTGTGTTGACACTGTCCAAAAGAGAGAGGGCAAAGAACAAAGGCAGTATCTCCAAATAGGCCACATGGTCTACCAAGTAAACTTTATAGAGAGCTCTTGTTACAATGGAAACCTCTGGAATAAATGTAGGGACCAGGTCTAGAGTGTAGTCTCTCATGAGCTCAAACAGAATCAAAAGGTATTCCATGCCCTATGTCATGTCTCCAAGTGAAGTGAAAATATTTACTCTAACCTCCAAGGTCCAAACACACAGATATATAGAAAATAATTTTAAAAAGTGAGTTAAATCACGTGGATACATAGCAAATAATACATCCAACTGCTTGTCTGGCTGAATTTCATGGAATGCCAATAGGTTTTGTTAAATGGAAAGGACAACTAAGAACCATTTATTTGCCTTTTAATTTAGTGGAAGCACAAGAGACAATGCATAGGTTTTGATAATTGCTTAATATTTATTTTCCAAGTCAAATGTTTAATTTAAGTGCTGGCCAGTTCTGTTCTGTGTTTCACCAGGGTAGAATACCTATTTTTAGAGACACAAATTAAGATTTGCTCCTGACCTACATAGGTTTGATTTTTTTTTCCTTGCCACTTATCTGGATACATGAAGTTGATTTAAGAGATGAAGCCAGTACTTACTCATTAAATAGCCTAAAAACTAATTGATCTTTTGGTAGAAGATCTGATGAACAAAGTACTTTTATTGGAAATACAGTCTGAAGAAGACAGATTAAAGATAAGTGGGTCACAAAGTTCATAGCTTGGTTTCTTGTCACAGAATATATATTTGAAGAGGAAGAATTTCTGATTTTTTTTTAAAACCTATTCTTTTGTAACTTTCTAACTTATTTTCCTATCTTTGAAGGGAATATAAACTGCCTTATTTGAATTATTACAGTGTGTTCACTTGAGATTTTTATAGAAATATTTTATAGTTACAAAATAACTGCTACCATTGTAAATGTCTTTACAATGTGTCAAAACTAAAGGATAATTTTTTGCCCAGTCCATACCTTACCATGGGTCACCTGGGAGAAGGTGCAATTTTGTGTCTGGGGAAACAACATTTTCTAGTCATGAGGTTGGTCATAATATTCCTCTGGGGGACATCAGAGTATTCTAACTAAAAGCTTCCCTGATGTGGGCTTAGTTGGCTCAGAAGCTAAAAAAAAATAAATGTATACACCAAGTCTGAGAAAAGAAGCAGAAGGAAAAAATGAACCAACCTCACAGGAAAGAGTAAACCCTGGAGCAGCATGGAGTCTGATTGAAGAGCTGAGATAATGAAAATGACTCTGCTTTTATTGGTCCCTACAGGGCATGATCATGTGGTGGGAAATCCTGCCTGAGGTCCAAGAAGGAGAAGAACTAAGGGATAATTGACTTGCCCTTGACAATAGCCTTAGAAAACCTGAATAGATCTTCCACATATAGCCATTTAAAAACACTGGTCTCTTTTTGATGATGAAGGGCCAAATGTTAATTGTTCCCTAACTAGTCATTTCATATATTGGTTTTTAATAAAACAAAAGACCTATCACACAGTCAAATTCATATGAAGGGCTCCTACCGAGTAGTGAAGTCATTTTCCCTTTGAGCTCTAAATGAAGAATAATCTGTCTCCTAGACCCTTCTCAGTGAGAACTGTGTTTTCTGTCAATGGAGCTTATTTACAAAAAATCTTCACAGTGAACTGCTATTTCTCTGGCCAGGAATCCTTATCCCTTCACTTCTAGGCCTGTGATGGGTTTCAGAACATAATGCCCCAAATATCTTAAGCTGAAGGACTTTGAGACTATTTCAAAAGCAAGAAATTCTCCTCTTTCTGTTGAAGCTGATCACAAAGTCTTCCGAAGCAAGTTTGTGTTCACCACTCCCAAGAGAAAAGAACATCTTTCCCCCAAGTTGAGCCAACGTGATCAATTGATCAGGCCTCATCACATTTCCCCTAGTTTATGGCCATTGGACCACCCTCCTTCATTGTATTTTGTGTTTAGAGAATTGTCTACTCCTTATCAAATCTTGCATAAAAATACACCGCTTTGTTTGTATCTCAGAATTTTTATTTTCCTATGCAAGTTTTTGTGCCATGCAAAGCATATATTAATAATTTTGTGGGGGCTTTCCCTTGCATGGCACTAAAGCAGTGTCTGAGAGCTACCGTCTTCATCCTCGAGTAGAAGGTAGAAAGAAACACTGGGAATGGAGTGGGCTTTTGAAATCTCAGTGCCCACACCTAGTGACACACCTCCTCTAGTAAAGGCCACAACTCCTCATCCTTCCCAAACAGTTCCACCATGTGAAGCAAGTATTCAAATATATGGGGCTATGGTGGCTATTCTTATTCAAATCACTGCATTACAGTCCTTGGTTCCGCTAGGCTTGTGGACATATCATAATGCAAATTTTGCAGCCAGAAAGAATAAGTAAAAGCAGCCGTACTTCCAGAGAGAACTGCCGAGGAGATTTGGCCTATCTCTTTCTTTTCATGCAGACCTTATAGATAAAGTCATTTGGGGGAGCATTACAGCCTTTGTATATTTCCTGGTTTCCTGACAGACATCAAAAACTTTGAGCAACACTCTAAGCTGACATTTTCCAGCCTGTCTTTACCCTTAAGAATATGGCAGCTTTCTAACCCTTCCCTGCCCATCCATCCAACGTAGCTCTCCATATCCCAAGCGCATGCCAATTTCAGGTTGATTTTAATTGGTGTGTGTGTGTGTGTGTGTGTGTGTGTGTGTGTGTGTGTGTGTGTGTGTGTGTTGGTTTCTTATCTCAAAGAACGCATTGCATTGAGCACCATGGAGAATTTTAAAATGAGAAAACAGATTCTATTCTTAGGCATTGATTAGGAGAGAGAACACAGACACTAAATACAAACTAAAGGTGCTAAAACCAGAGGTCTCACACTGAAGAGGCAGCTGAGGAAGGGCAGTGGTGAGTATGGAGGGTGAGGGCTGCTGTGAAGCTGAGGGGTAGGGCAGAAAGTGGCAGGGGTTTAAACAGCAGGAGAAAGGATAGCATGGGTGAAGACGCTTTCCACCCCATGCCCACCTCAGTTATTCCAGGGACTAAGGAAAGGTAGTCTAGCAATAGGAATCTTCCATTTTAACAAGCTCAGGAGGTAATTCAGGCATTTTTGGAAGGACAAAACATACTGAGGTTTTAGCTTTGGTTCTGTAGCATAAGACTGTAGGTACGGTAAGAGAGTGCAGGGGTCTTTAGATGACATTGTTGAAGGTGAATGACATCCTAGGCAGTTAGTCCCTTATTACAGGTGCAATGGTGATAGTGAAGAGGAAACATATGCTCAGCTACAAAGTCATCCTGAGCACCCCAAAGTTCCCTTAATCTTTTAGGGAGCTCGCCTCAACTTAGGCAAACCCCAGAATACATGGGGTGCTTTTTTATAGAAAATAATTTCAGGACTAGCCAGTATAAAACAGAGTTTTATTAAAAGTAGAAAAATAAATACTTAAAAATGGGATTAAACTACACAAGAACATAGATGTGGGCTTCTTAAGAAGCAGTGATAAAGATGTTTTTAACATAGATAAACTCAGGGGTTGAGAGAAACAGAGCATGTACTGTTTCCAAGGCTCTCCACTTACACTCAAAGTGTTGCTAAGAGACTTCCCCTCCATCAAGTTTACCCCTTTTGATAATTGAGATTATAGAATGGTTCTGGAGATACTTTGGGTGGAAGGATAACCTGATATGGTAAAATCAGGAGGTTGACAAAGGTTTTTGCTGGGGTTCCCAGAGGTCTGGATTTCTAGTAGGGAGGGGAGAAAGGTGTTAATCAGTTGTTACCTGTGTTGTACTATTTCCAAGCTTGAAGAGGGTCCTAAATCAAACTCCTGGATGGGGAGCATTCTTTTCCTTCACATATCCCTATGGTTTCCCTTGTTCCTCCACCGAACTATATCAGAGAGTCAATGAAGATTTCCCAAACTGAGAGATGAGGATTAACGAAGTTGTTGACTGGAAAGAAAGAAACTCACTACAAGACCCCTGACCTTTCAAACAACCCAAGTATGAGGCAGTCTTTTTAAAAATGTATTTTATTTATTTACTGATTGACTAGTAGATGTGCAAGTGTGTGTGTGTGTGTGTGTGTGTATGTGTGTGTGTGTGTGTGTGTGTGTGTGTGTGTGTGTGTGTGTGTGAATGAGAGAGGGGACACTCATACTCAAGCACATTTGCTGTGGCATGTATGTAGTCTGAGACATTCATGCACAAATGCTATAGTGTGTGTGTATTCTGAGGATAACTGCTGCGAGCCTGTTCACTCATTTTACCAAAGTGCTAGTGCTGAGACTTCTGTGAGACCCAGTTAAAAACTCCAAGAGGATTTCCTGACCATATGAGGTTTCTGTCTCCTGGAGTAAGGTAGACATTGCCTTTTAGCATCAACAACGAGTATCATCAACCACAAAGGGTTGGATTTTTTTTGGATGAATCTCTAAAAGTGAATCTCTTGGGTTTTATAAAGTAAACTAACAATTCTTTGGATCTCCTGAAGCCCCTCCTGTCTATCCTATGTGTTCAGTGTACTTGGGCAACCTTGCATGTTATGGGTTCATTCCTGGAAAACTTCAGAAGGGAGACAGCAGAGGGAAAATCTCCAACACCAAGCAGGAATAATAGACGGTCACTAATAAGAGATAGTGACCCCTAATTCTCCAACACCAAGCAGGAATAATAGATGGTCACTAATAAGAGATAGTGACCCCTAATTCTCTACAAGCCACCACCCCACAACATTCATTCATTGCTTGATGCTTAGATAACTATAGGCTGTATAAATTCTCCAGCTTATCTATCAAGAAGCATTTATATAAAAATAATAATCACCACATATTCAGTCCGATTTAAAGCAGGGAAGACATTATTAATGTTTAAATAACAGAAGCAAATTTCATAGAGCTTGTATGGTTTCATGGAATGGTTATTATGTGATGCACAGAGAACATTCTTTCGTTTTAAGTTTTGGGATTTGTCACATTTAACTGGAAGTTCTGTTGACATTTTTCAAAATCAAGTCCTCATGAAGATTTGTAGTCTGGTCACTTTGTGTCCTGTCACCTGGACACCTGTCTGGCCAGCTAAAGTAAATTATTGACAGTGTTCTGAACACAGCAGGAAGCATTGGGATTTCCTGCCTTAGCTTTCTTTGCATCAATTTCTTGGAATGCCCTCCTCACATCTCTCACCTGTCTTCCCGGTAAGGAACACAAATGTCACCTTTTCTAAGTTTTTTCTGACTCCACCTTACACATGGACTAACCTTAGAGTCCAGAATTTTCTTGATTCAGTGCCATTGGAGGCCATTTCATTCATCAGATCCTGTAATATCAAGCTCAAGATTGAATATGTCCCTTAGAACTAAAACGATACTTAAAATATGAATAGAAACAGGTGAAAAAGAACATGCCCCTGCTTTAATAATTCATACAATTTTACATACTGAGAGATCAATATCCTTCCTCCACCATCACACTTCAAGACTAGGCCTCTGCTAGATAAGTTACAGGGATGAGGCCAAAACCCTGTGTGGGGCAGTGGCATGTGGTCATCTGGAGATCTTGGTTACAACTCTGTCTCTGATGCCTAGCTGTGGAGAATTGGATAAGATATATCTTCTCAGCTTTCCTCTTTCTTATCTGCAGAGTTAGATTTGATTCATCAAATCTTCCCAAGGGATTGATATTCTACAGAATTGACTTTCACTGTTCCTAAAACAAATTTATATGCTACTAAAACCAACCAATTTAGATGCTTAAAGGACAGTTTAAACAAAAACCAACACACACACGCACACACACACACACACACACACACACACACATTCAATTACCATATTCTCCATTCTGTTTTCTACGTCCTGTGATACTTAGAATCATACATGTATATGGAAGTTTTATTTCTTTTTTACCTTTGCTTTTTAATTTTATCTTACCCAAGAGATTGTTTCGTACTGTCTCCTATAATCTACCAGCCCTGAAAAGTCTAACTCGTCTCTAGACAATGCTTAAGTCTGCCACTGCCTTCTCTCCGCAGTCTGCATCCCATCCTCACATCCTTGATCCTTCTCTATATTGGTTTCCTTTCTGGGAATCTCAGCCACACCACTTGTTTGAGTGGATCTGCTTGTGCACCCACCCCATGACTCTATTTCCCTTTTAAATATGGGGTTGCAGAAGTTTAGAGAGATGAACTTTTTGCCACTGATCCTCAAGATATAAGAGGAAAACACAAGGTTTTTTTTTTACCCCATTATGCTTCATTTCTCAATCTCCAGACCACACAGTGATCTGCACACTGGTCTGGAGCAAGCTATGCCAGGAAACAACATGAAGAAGTTCTGGGCTCTGCAGCAGGGACTGAGGGACCTGAGGTAGGGCCAGCTTTGACTGAGTCATTTCTCTGAGGAGACCTTTCCCCAGAGTTGTAAATTTTCTCTTCTTTGTAACAATCCTGTGTGTCTAATTATGTGTTCAGAGTCAAAAAGGGCATGTTAGGGCCTGCCCACAGTTTTCCTATTGTTCATGGGAAGATACTAGGTCAAGTTCTTGTCGTGCAACCTTCTCTGAAATATGTAGAAACTGTTCTTCAGAGGTCTTTCCTAGAAATTGCACTCAAACAATTACAAGTCTTTAAAGATCCCAGTAAATAAAATTTACCTGTGTTGGTTATTAGGCTGTTTATGTTTTTATTTATGTATTTATTATTTATTTGTTTGCTTATTTATTTATCACGTGACACATGCTAGAGTCACCTGGGAAGAGAAACCTGGAATTTATAAAATACCTCCACCAGACTGATCTTAGGCAGATCTATGCCTTGAGTATTTTCTTGATTAATGATTGATGTGGGAGCCCACTGTGGAAAGTTTCACCCCTGGAAAGGTAACTCTTGAGATTTATAAAAGTAAGTTGAAGGACCATGGAGAGCAAGCTAGTAAACAATATTCTTCCATCCTCTCTGCCTCATTTTCTCTTTTCGAGGTCCTGCTTGAACTTGTGCCTATTTCCCTTGATGATTGACTCTGACCTGGAGGTGTAAGCCAAACAAGTCCTTTCCTTCCCAAGTTAATTTTGCTTGGCATTTTATCACAGCAATAGAAGGTGAATTTGGTTTTTACATAATATGTTGCACTCAGACTGGAAACTTGTTTGACACAAGATCTCATTCTAGCTCTTGAATGCTCTTTAAACACCATGTATCATGAAATGTTTCTTTCAACCATTTACATGAAGTGTAGATGCCTCCTGTCTTTTCTTACCAATAAAAGGCCTCCCTTTTACTTTAAGTAGATATCTTGTCATTTTCTTTCTTTCAGACAGCTTCAGGACAGAAAAGAGCTGAGGTGACTGCCCTGCATATTATACTGCCTGCTTCCATGAATAAATGCTCATAATAAAATTAAGGTGTGTGTGTGTGTGTGTGTGTGTGTGTGTGTGTGTGTGCGCGTGTGTGTGTGTAAGTGTTTAAATCTACTTAGCAAACACTTATGTCAGTGTCATGTGATCTAGTAGCTCTGACTTCACCTGTTTACCTAGCAGCTAGAGGCTACACAGAGGAACAGGTAACTGTCATATCACATGGGTCTCTTCTGCTCCCTGCTTCTCCCTGTATCACCTCAAATATGAGTGTAAAAGTCGCTGATGATATAACTATCATAGCTGCTGCCTTTCTTATAGCAGAAGAAAAAGGGCAATAGAACAAGTCATGTAGCTGGGGAAGTGGAAAAATAAAAGGTTTTTAAAGAACATATTGGTGTGAATGTATTTCATTGCAAGAATGAAGACTTGTCTTGATGTCAAGAACATAATAAAAGATAAAAAAAATCATATTCCCTAGAAGAATCTATAAAACTATGAAACTATAAAAAATACTTAAGCACACTCCTCAATCGAGGCTGCTGTGAATCACAATTGGGAATTCATAGACTTACCTTATTTTTTTCAAGTTTGATACCCCTGGTCTAGACACCAGGACTTGGTTCGTATTCTGAGGAAATGTTTCCATTAATTATTTTTTCTTATGATAAGAAGATATGACATATGAAAAGAAATCTCTGGAGTCTTATAATTATACAAAGATGCTTAAGGAATAGCCATTTAACCCTCAAGAAACTATCTAGACTCCCACCTGGTACCATTCTTCATGGCTGAGAGTAGCACTCCTGAGACAATTCCCAGTGCTGCCCCATGCAGAAGACACCAAGGGGCTCCAGGAATAACTAAGATGACCATAAATAAATGGTCAAGAGATGGAAGAGAAAGAGAAGCAGAACAGTGTATGCAAAATGAAGAGAAGCAGAATTGGAGGCTTGAGGGTACTGAGGAACACCCTGGTGTGAATATTGCTTGCTTCAACCTGAGGCAGTAGAGAGATCCTGGCTCCTGTTCCCGCCAAGAACCATGTCTGGATCCATGGCCCTACAGCAGCAGGGGTCTGTATCAATGACCATGGCCCATGAAACCACCAAAGGCCATGAATACTCTGGGCTACTCTCTGAGGCTGTGTTGATGTCCAAGGGCTATGCAGAGCTGGACTCACTCCTCTCGGCTTTGGTACTCAGAAGAGATGATCTCACACCTCTCCTGGGAAGCAAGGGAGAGCTGGCCCTGACAGCATGAGAGCAGAAGTGTTGGCCCCGCCTCTCATGGGCTGCAGCCCTTATAGGACTGAGCAGGCCCTGGACCTCACATCAGCAGAAGAGGAGAGCTGACCTTGATGGCATCATCAAGGGAAAGTGTGCTACAGGGGCATAAGAGAAGGAGAGCTGTCAGGCTGACCAACTCAACTACTAACTAAGCCTAAATCCAGGGTTTTGAATTGCCCCCTCCCCCACCAGTTATCTTCCCTATTTATGAACTGCTGGACTATGTAAAGAGGCTTGACCTCCAGAACTAATGCTGTCAGATCTCCATGATAAAGGTCAATAACAGGCTATCAGAGAGAAGTTCCATTGAGGAGACAATATTGATAGTGTAGAAGCCAGAGGTCTAGAATCAAGCCAATGATTTACTATAATGAACATTTTCAAGAAAAGTTGTTCAGAGGGTTGGGGTTGCTGTATACTGTGTGACCCACCATGACACACAGCAGTTTCCAATGTGAGATTTTGTTCATTTGCTTGCTTTTGCTTGTTTGTTTTTTTTTCCCCTATAGGAAAATCGCAAGGGCAGAGGACAAATAAGAAAGTACTGGGAATTGGGAGTGGGTTTTGGATGCATAATATGAAATTCACAAAGAATCAATAAAAAGTAAAACAAAACAAAACAAAAACTTATTTAGATGTTGATACATGTATCATTTCAACAAACACTTATTGAGATGTCTTGAAGTCCAGAATTTGACCACCGGTGATGAAAGAATATTTAGAAGACTCGTTCTGTGAAAACCTCCAGGCAGCATGGAGAGGCCCACAAGGAGAAATGCAAGCTCAGTGAAGTGTGGTCAAGGGTGGTAAGGCTGTAGTGGGCTCTAAAAGTGGTAAAAAGGGTGCATGAGATGAGAATAGATGCAGAAAGGGTGCAGGAAGGATGCAGGGGCATTCATGCTTTTCCTTCCTTCGGTTGCTAAATCAACACCATACTCATAGGTAGGGATTATCCTTGTTTAAAGAAAAGCAATGCTATAGAGATGACATTTTATCAGCCTAGTTGAGACATCATCTTTTAGGATTTGTGCAGTTTTTCTCAAGCTGGACGCTAATCCTCCTGCTGTCTTCTCTGTCTGATTTGCTGCTGACAGTCACTGGGCCACCCAACGTGGCATATTTCAACAGAAGTGGCTAAACCCACTCCTTGTGAAGAGTTATTTTGTTTACAAAGAGCTAAACCTAATAAAAAGTTCGACTGACTCACCTTTTATTCAATAAAGACAAAAGCCATCTGTAACCTTCCAACTAACCATTTGTCAAGTTGGACGCCGAAACAATTGATATGCTCCATTAGTCTCATAAACAAGAAAATGTGAGCCAAGGATTTCTGGTCACTTATTTACTAGTCAGTTGTGTTTACATGAGTAGAAGGTAAGCATTCATAAAGCTCTTTCCAGAGCACCTGCAGGCACATACACAAACACGCTGTCCAACGGCAATCATTTTGTATCAGTGACAAAGTAATCTACTGTAGACAGACTTTGGGCAATGATATATCAACCTGGGGACAGCTGTATTAACTTCCTGCTAGAAGGATTGTGGAAGACACAATTTGAAATGTAAAAGATGGAGTCTTGAAGCAATTCAATCTTCAAGTAATGACTTTTAAATGTGCGTTAGGTAAGCTGAGAAATTGTTATGTTGCTTGGATTAGGGAAAAGACAGGTTTTAGCTGGATGGTGACTGATGGCCATGTTTGAGAAGAAGTGGCCATCTCTGGACATTTTGAAAAAATGGAAATATTTTGCAGGGATAGGATTTTGCTGAAACTGTACAATGATTTCTTAACTTTGTCCGGTGAAAGGGACCATTCTTCCCAAGTGGACTTTGAGATGGGGATTCAAAGATGAATTAACAAACACATGATTGATATGATTTAGTGAAATGCTAAATGTTACACAAACAACCAGGGTAATGAAAAACAGTTTATTAAAATGATCTGGCTATACATTTTGGGAAACCTGATGATTATGAAATACTGCATAGAAATGTGGACAATTTTGAGAGCTCAGAGGAGATGACTACTTCTGCCCACATTTCTGTCTAAGAGGAACCTGTCTAGTGCCCTCGGTGCCCTCTGTGCCCTCTAGGTACAGGAAACTAGGAGCTGTCAGGGACAGAACCCTTCTGGTTTCTGCCTGAGCCAAGAGCTGAAAGCCAGTCATCAGGAGGGCCTATACACCTGAGAGCAGAGGTAAGGCTAACTCTTCTGTTCCAAGTGACCCAAAAGTCAGTCGCCTGGAGTGATGACTCACCTGAGACCAGAAGTAAGAACAACTCTTCTGCTCCAAGTGACCCTCCTGGAGGCTTCAGGTTACACAAACCCGGGAGCAGCTCTCTGTTCTCAGATCTTGCTGAAAGAAAACAGGTCTACAGGAGTGCTGACACACAGGCTTACAGGAGGATCAAACCTCAGCCAGAGACAGTAAGACAAGCTAATACTAGAGACAACCTGATGGTGAGAGGCAAGCAGAGGAAACTAAGCAACAGAAACCAAGACTATGGGCATCATCAGAGGCGAGTTCTCCCACCAAAGCCAATACTGGATGTTCAAACACACTGGAAAAGTAAGATTTGGATTTAAAAATCACATCTTGTGATGATGATAGAGGACTTCAAGAAGGACATAAATAACTCCCTTAAAATAATAGAGGACAACACAGGTAAACAAATAGAAGCCCTTAAAGAGAAAACAAAAAATCCCTTAAAGAATTATAGGAAAGCACAATTAAACAAGTGTACAAGTTGCACAAAACCATCCAGGATTTGAAAAATGGAAATAGAAACATTAAGGAAAGCACAAAGGGTGACAACCAGGGAGATAGAAAACCTAGGAAAGAGATCAGGAGTCATAGATCAAGCATCACCAACAGAATACAAGAGTTAGAAGAGAGAATCTAGGGTCAGAAAATACCATAGAAAACATCGATACAGCCATCAAAGAAAGAAAGAAAGAAATACTACATAACTGTCAGGTTGTCCCTTTGGCTGCTCAAGCAGTGCATAATCAAATGTTTTACTGTTGAGTGAAAGAAGGAAAGGACAAAGTGAGAGTCCAGGTTCATAAGCAGCTTAATATCAAAGGGGAAAACCAGGAGAGAATTTAATGAAGCCATTGAATAAAGTTCTATAAATGCATTAGGAAATCCCTTTTTACAATATGCACAGCTGGAATTAATCTGTGAACCAAGGAAATGATAGGCAGGTTCCATGCCAAAGTGCTTCTGCACAGGGCAGAGTATGCCCATCAAGTGCCTACTCAGGATGGCTTAATAAAAGTGGAAAATTTTGAACAAACATTGAGAGGCTATCAGAAGTGCCAAATAATGGAAGAAAAGCTTTGGAAAACCAGCATGAGATGTCCTAGTGCCTAAGACTCTGCACCATGTCCCCACGCCTGTGAGCCATGATTGCTCCTGAGTATCCCGTCTTTATGATTACATCTCAGCCTGGTAGAGCTGTGCGTGAACAGCCTCACATCCAACACTTTGCCCTCTTTTAATTGCCTTCACAGGTTCAGGCTCTCAGGAAAGTGAATTTAACCGGATGAGCTAAAGGATCATCACCTTTCCAGGTTACATGGGGAGAGAGAGAAAAATCTGTCTGTCTTCTAGGTTTCCAGAGTGAGTAAGTAATAGAGGTCCACTTTGCCACAAAGTATTTCTCTTTCCTGCAACAGAATGTGAGGCCTCAGACAATTAAAGGTATCAAGAAAACAGCTCATTCATATATATATACGTGTGTGTGTGTGTGTGTGTGTGTGTGTGCTCAAATCATGTTATCTTTACTTGGAGATCTGTTAGGAAAATTATCAGTCTACAAGATCTTCAGAACTCTGAATTTCAGCATGTTTTCCTAGTAATTCCATGTCTTTTTCTATAGAAACTATGATCACTGATGGCTGTGGTGGTATATCTTAGTTATTAACTAGATAGAATCTGGAATCAACTAAGACACATGCCTCTGGGAAGGGCTGTAAGGCTCTTTTCCGGAAGCACCAATGGAGGTCTTTCCATCGTGAGCACCACCTTTAGGAGGCAGCCCAGATATAAGGAGGCCGGAATGAAAAACCTCTTGCCTTTAAGCTGTCTAACTTCTCTAGTGTGTCCCTCTCCTCTGATGCTGCCTTAGCTCCCATCCGTCATTGAAATCGGATCCCAGCTTATATAGCCATACAATGTGAACTGAAGCCCCTTGGATCTTCAGAAATCCTTCAGGCCTTCGACACAAGACTGGAGTTGCTGAGGTACTCAGCCTTTGAGCACCATGAAGCTACTTTTCCTGGTTCTTACCCTCTGCAACCTGCAGACAGCCATTGTTGGACTACCCAACAGAATCCATTTAAGTCAACCTAAAGAAAACTTTTGTTAAAATCTTTAGGATCTCAGTTCTTTTCTTCTAGAGAATCCTGACGAATACAATGTCCCTGATATTACATTTGGACATAGCAGTAAAAGTAAATGTCCCGAAGCATTCTGTAGTTATTTTAATTCTCATTTAGGTTTGGTAGAGCATCAATCCTTGACTGCCTTACAGAGTCAGTTCATTCCTTATGCAGGCATGAGTTTTGTAATGATCATAAGCAGTCTATGTGAACATGATACACAATGAGCATGATCTCTTTTCAGGAATAATATCTCTATATTCCATCTCTTGTGAGTGCTGTCAGAAGACAGTCATTCCTTTTTGTGAATTAATCAGTTGAAGAAACCATGTGATTGATGTTTACACTACTTTTTATAATCCATTATTTCCAAGGACTGATCAGTAATCTAGTATATCCCTATGAATATACATATTTGGCTATCTATGGTGGTTTGAATATGTTTGGCCTATGGGAAGTGGCACTGTTAGGAGATATGGCCTTGTTGGAATAGATTTGACCTTGTTGGAGAAAGATAGTCATTGTGGGGATTGGCTTTGAGCTCCTACGTTCATGATCCACCCACTGTGGTTGTGAACCTCCTCCTGGCTTCCTGCTGAAGAGAGTCTCTGTTTGCTTTCAGAACAAGATGTAGAACTTTTAGCTCCTTCAGCACCATGTCTGCCTGCACACTGCCATGCTCCTGGTCATGGTAATAATGCACTGAACCTCTCAAACTGTAGGTCAGCCTCAAGCTAATGTTGTCCTTCATAAAAGTTGCCTTGGTCGAGTTTCTCTTCACAGCAATAAAACCATAACTAAGACACTGTCTTAATCAATTTACGACCGGAACATGGAATTTTAGCTACACATTAGGTCAGCTGCTGATTCTTTGAAAAGCAGAGGTCCCATCCTTCTTGGTTCATAGGTACAGTGTTCAAGAGCACTCTCTTGAACTCCTGAGTGACCTTCCTGAGAAAAGACACTTAGACAAGTATTTCATCTCAGAACCTAGGAAAATTTGATACATCCACAGATGAAATCTGTCCTTCAGGGATATTACTAGCTCACCATTATAGAAATATAGAATATAAGGAATGGAATATAAGGAATGGGAACAAAATATCTGTGGATATATCACTTCTGAATACCTATCAGTCTGCTGTGCAAATAACTATCTTATTCGTGGCTTTGTGACTTAGGTGGTCAAGAACAGTTGGCAGCCTTGCTCCACCATCTCTCATGTCTATTTTTCAAGCTGCCACCATAATGAAGATGTCATACATCTTTTCCTCGTGCCTCTGAGGCCAGAGGTTTATGAGTAAAGCCTGCGCTGTACCCTTAAGAATAACAATTGGAAGACTATGCTTCCAACCAAGATTCATAAAAAGGGGAGTCTCTACAGAGAAAGATGATTTGGATGCCAACAAGCTAAATGTTGACATTTTACCATGGAGACTTGAGGTGGCTGGCAAAGAATGTTTATGATAGAATAAATACTCTTTTGAATGGGATAAGCATGAGCACCTTTGCATATAGTTCTATGAGCAAGTGGACAAGTCTATGAAAGAAAGGGTATGTGTTTTAAGCACAAAAATTAAAGAAAAATATCCATCATTAAAAATAAATTGATGTTCTTTCAGAATCTCTCTGCTTTCCAGCACCCACATCTCCAGAAAGTAACTTTATCTTCTGCATTATCTTGCTGTTTAAAATAATATTATTAATGTGGTAAAGTGGACACTAAACTGTACTAGAGTGTAAAAAGTAAAACAGAATTGTTGTCGCTCTTGATTTCCCTTCATAACTAGATGGGAAGATTATGTTGCAGAACATACTACACATTTGGCTGCAGTTTACAGAGAAACCAATCTCAAACCACTTGGGAAACTTCCTCTAGATGTCTAGATAACTCTTTTATTAGCAGAAATTGTCATGGAGACTGATGTGGGAGAAAGCGCATTAGTGTTTTTATCTAGTGCTGCACCCTGCATGTTGCAATGCTGACATACCAGAAAGATATTCTCACGCGGGCAATGGTGGCACAACTGTTATTTCTGAATGATTTTGAAGCCTGCTCCATAGGAGGGAGTTTTATGCCTGGTTCTGTAATCCTGATCAAGAGCCCATGGCTGGTGAAGTCACAGGTCCTAGGGAAGAATCTGCTATTATTATTTTTCTAATCAACAATGCTGTCATATTGCTTAAATATTCATGTTTGTGCCCAATGATCTGGGATGCTTTCAACCTTGATCAGAGTATCAGAGAAGCTTTTCTTTTTAAGTTGGCAGAAGTTAATACTGCGATGGAGAAATGGCCAACATTCTGAGGATAAGAGACTGGGTACTCAGCCTTAAATCGGGCTTCAAGTGCCACATCCTCTAGGCTTAGTGAGTATCGAGGAAAGGGGAGCAGAAACAACATAAGAGCCAGAAGATGGAGAGGAATGCTGTGAAATGTCGTCTGTATGTGACACAGCCCTTGCAACCTTGCACTCCCAGCAGCAGTATTTTCTTTCAAAAGATTTACCAAAAATTCTGGCATAGATGAGGTTGATGATCTCCTTACTAAGGAACTGTGAGTACTGACCAGTTACATAAAGGAAAATCATTCCTTATTTTGAAAATGTGGCCAGTGGTAGAGTTGCTGTGTACCAGTGGGTGGTCCCACATGTCTACACGTGTGGAAAGTACTAAATGGACTTAGAGGTTTATTTAAGAATAAAAAAAGACAAAGTTGGGAGCGCATGCGGAGGGTAATATGGAAGAATGGTATGTGGGAAACAGGTACTACATATGGTCATAATTAATTGTTTCCATGTATAAAATTCTCCAGAATAAAGAAAAATTTAAACATGAAATATATAAGGGCAACAAGTTAGTGACATGAGTTGCTATACGATTCTTGTTCTTATTCAGAATGTGACAATCTTAACAATGAAGTAGTAATAAAGGGTATTAAACAGTTACCAGCTCCAGGTATGGTTTGCACCTGAAGGATGTGTCTCCAGACAGCTGTTCACCTAGCAAGATTGAGCAGAATATGTGTAGGAAGGTGTAAATCAAGGATATGGCATCTCTAGTGAGACAAACCGAAAACACATTCGGACCTTAGTGTTTACATTGGGAAGCTTATGCTAGAAAGACTTTATGGATAGAAGTTCTTTGACTTAACCAGGTCAGATATGATGAAATTCATATCCACAGAAGTTTAGAATGATTACTCTGCCAATGGCCTGGAGTTATTAGCGGGCAATGAGGGAGACTGCAGAGAACACCTAGCAGACTTGATGTAATCATAAATTTCCAACATCCCTCTCTTCTCTATTGGGGGACAGAACAGAAAACCATTTTCCTTGCATAATTTAATTAGCCTGTCACTTTATTTTGGAGGCTTGCTAATTCATGATCTGAAAGGACTGATTTATGGAGCATCATGCGAACCAGCACTGGATGCTGAAGAGAATTAGCCAACCTAAGCAGAATGGGATGGCAGAATTATTTTTTAATTAGCATCAATTATGAAATGAGCTCAAAAGATATTTACTGCCTAAGCTATAAAGCCTCTGTCTTATTGGCCTTAATTTTTTAAAAAATCACTCGAGAACTTTCCGCTATTTTGTACTCAGATGTTAATGTAATATTAAAAGTCAATAATTGTCATTCTGCAATGCTACAAATTATTTAATGGATGTTATGTTTTTGCATTTATTGAGTTATTTGTTATTTTCATTAAGATATCTCAAAGGTGGGGCTGGAGAGATAGCTCAGTGGCTAAGAGCACAGTTTATTTTTATAGGGGACCAACCAAGTTTGGTACCCAGGACTCATTTGCAATGACTTCAGCTCCAGGAAATCTGGTACCCTTTTTGGCTTTGTTAGGCATCTCCCCAAAACACACAGATGTGTAACTTTAAAAGTAAAATAAATCTCCCTTTAAAAGACTCAACATTATAATTGTTATTAGTGATTATCGAGTCATGCTGAGAGGATGCTACTCTAACAAATTAGCTTGCAAAAATATTATGATGCCTAGGGAAAGCTTGAAAGTATTAAGAAGAAAAGCACAGACAGTTTGGCAAACTATACTCTAAATTTTTAAAGTGCTAATAATTGATCAAAAATTGTTTCTAAATAACAACTTCCTAAACAATTTTTTCAAAAGTTCTTATCAGAATATTAGGAACTTATCTTCAAAAATATGAAAACTAATGGCCTTCATTGTTGGTAGTTTGTAAATTGATAACTGTAAATATTTAATTTTGGGAACATTCGTTACCAAGAGAGAGTGAAACCTAGACAGAAGTGTGAATTCAGGAGATATTCCCATGACTTGATTGATGGTGGATTCTCCCTCTTAGAGAAGTAGTGCTGTGTTCTTCCAAGTCAAACTCAGGAAAGAATGTAAGGATCCTGGAGTGGGAAACAGGTGGTGGTGGTGGGGGAAGCATCTTTTGTGTAGTATAGATAGTTCTGTATTCCTGCAGGACTTGGCTACCGGTCATCAACCCACACAGCATATGAAGTGGACTCTTGGGATGTGGCCTCTCCTTCAATACAAGCCATAACCATTCGTAGACCTGGGCAGGAAGGCATGGTGGCTATCACTTCTACCTCACCTTCAGCATTTCACTATGTAACTTCTCTGTCCCTCTTGTGATTTTTGCCTCACTCTCTAGAGGGCGATTTGTGGAAGTAACATACCAAAGTTAAATGGAACTCAACTTTACCTTTTCATAATGCTTGCTTCCCCAGCATCCAGACTAACCTTCGCAATGATGTTGAAGCTGATTCAAGAATTCTGAACCCGTTTTAGAGCCTGCTCTGAGACTGACAATCACAGTCCATCACCTGTATGCCAGGGAAATAACTGGGGAAAAGCCAGGCAAACATGTGAAGAGTGGATGTTCAAGCACATGTTTTACCTCCTAATGTGCAGTAAGGAGTGAGGAGAGAAGAGAGCTTCAACTAGAAGCTGAGTGCTGGACCATGCTTTTGTCTTCAAATCTCTGTTCAAGTGCAGTTTATAAACATTCTGTAGAAGATCTTATTCATTCAGGGTGCTATAAAACTGCATGTTTCAAACTAGAACAGTAGAACTTATTTTACTAAACTGATTGTGCTCTTGATATATGGTACTTAAATGTCTAGATAATAGCAGTTGCCCTTCTTGACCTATCCCTGCTGATGCTGTGATGTGTCCTATATGAAATTATTTGAGTTTAGCATTGCTGGAAGAAGGTAATATTAACCTTAGACCCCAGCACATTGCATGGCACATCATAAGTACCAGAGAAACATTTTTAGAATGAAATACCAAACTACTGATTCATTACAAGCAAATCATGAACACTCACCCTCCAGGATCCAAAGCTCAGATGGGAAGTAGGGAGCAGAGCTCACCATGACTACCAAGTAGGTTTCTATAAATCACCTGCCAGTGTTTCTCCTGACTCCCGTATTCCCAGTGAATGACACCTCTCATTATTAATTCTGAAGTCCGTAGTCTGTGAATGCCTGCCTTTCACCTGCTCATGTTAAGTCAGTGAAGTTTGCTGTACTCATTCTAAAATGGGTAATCATTTTTTAACATCATAAAAGTTCTCGCAGAAATGCATCTTGCCACCTAAATAATTTAGCATTTATCCTAATTGGTGAGTTTCAGCACTTGTCAAAGTATTTACTTGATTAACTCTGGAGCAATGACATCCTGAGAGTAGACACAATTTTTATTTAAAACTGTCTCTTAAGTGGGAGGATTTTGTGGTTTTCAAATTTTAATCAGCCCGTTAGGATTTTTTTCATATTTGACAATTTTTAACAATATTCATCAAGTCATACTTAGCCTGTGATCCCCAAATCACCCATTTAGGTTCTTAAGCATACTGCATTCTGGAATACCTATTTTACATTCCAATAGATTTTGCCTGTGTTATTGCTCTGAGACAGTGAAAGTTGGGCTTTCTCTCTGATTCCATTGTCCATTGGTGAAGTAAGATTTAGCTATGACTGCACAATCTTTACGTCTTCACTCTTAGAAAAAGTGTATTAAACATGATTCTGGGAGAAGATTATAACCTGACATGTCTCCTTTTTCCTCTATTTAAAACTATATAGAATAATTTGCATAGTGTTATTTAATATGCAAATTACATAATTATACATAAAAATTATCATTTTTCTTTACTAAGGCCACTTCACATTGTTTGGATAACAAAGAACCAGAGACTACTGAAGCTCAGAGACCTAGGATAAAACCAAACACTACTGCACTACTGTTTTCTCTCTCTCTCTCTCTCTCTCTCTCTCTCTCTCTCTCTCTCTCTCTCTCTTCCTCTTCCCCTGCCTCCCTCTCTCTCTTTCCCTCTCTCTGTCTCTCTCTTTATTGATCTCTTTATTGGTAAAATAACTCCTAATGATACTCTGATAAATGCCCAGATCAGTGCCTTATCTAGTTATCAATAAGGAAACTTCGTCCAGTAGCAGATAAGAACAGATGCAGATACCCATAGCTAGACATTATGCAGAGAGAGAGTCTATCAGGGTGTCTCCATCAAATCTTTCTCCTCAGAGGTGCAGAAGAGGTGAAAAGAGTGTAAGCTAGAGGGGGTGAAAGACACCAGTAGAACAAGGTCTTTGAGTCAACTAAGCAAGGCACCTATGAACTCACAGAACCAAAATAGCAAGCACAGGGCCTACTGCATGGGTCGCCCTAGGTCCTCTAGGTATATATTATAGATTTTAGCTTGGTTTTTTTATAAGACTCCTGCGTGTGAAAACAAGTAAGTCTCTGACTCTTGTATCTGCCCTTGGGACTCTTTTCCTTCTGTTGAATTGCCTTGCCCAACTTTGTTTTGATAGTTTTTGCTTTATCTTATATTTTATTTTAGCATGTTTGGTTGTTATCTTTTTAGAGGTCTGTTTGTTCCTAATGAGAGACAGAAAGGGCATAGGCTTTGAGGGGAAACTATAATCAGAATATTTTGTACCAGAAAAGAATCTATTTTCAATAAAAGGGAAAAACATACTGTATACTGGGACCACCATAATTTTGACAACATCATAAAACAAATACTATCTTTCTAATGAATGAATTCCATTCATATGTGAATTGATTCAAGAGCATGAAAGAAGATGACTCTAAGAAGTATCGGATCAATAATTATTTCAGGGCTTTCCAGAAAGCCTGTAAGAGGAACATGGTAGTGTTCTATTCATAGAAACCAACCACCGTTTTTTTTAAAAATTTGTTACAGTTGTTTACAACACAACCTAGGTGATAAATATCCACCAGAGTTTAGTTTCAGAGAAACACTGGAGTATTTGACTTTGTAACTCAAAGACTTTTGCCTGTTTGATTAGCTGAGCTGAATCATTTCCCCTTCCTTTTTCTCCTTCAAAACCCTTTAATATACTCTTCTTTATTCTTCTTCAATTTAATGACCTCTTTTTCCATTAATTGTCTTATGCATACATGTATGTGTGTATAAATATATCTTCCTAAATACACAAATGCAACTAGCTCGGTCTGCTTTGTATTACTTGTATGTGTGCTTTCAGGGATGGACATTTGGTCTTGGGCGTGCTTCACTGGGGTGAAGGGGCTATTTCTCCTGATTTCAGTATTTCTTGGATGCCTGCATTTTTTTATTTAGGGTTGAAGCCTCATCGGATTTCCCCATCCACCTTAGTATGTCTATTGTTGCTGTCGCTTTTCAATTCATGTTTACACAGTGACGCTGGTGAGACTTTATGGGAGTAGCTTATGATATTACTGGAAGACTTAGTCTCATAGCCTAATTCTCTGGCTCTTACAATCTTTTCCCCAACCATTTCCACAAAGTTCCCAGAGTGTTAGGTGCGGGAGTCATGTTGCTGATGTATCTGTGGTGATTGGAGTGTTAGGTGCGGGAGTCATGTTGCTGATGTTTCTGTGGTGATTGGAGTGTTAGGTGCGGGAGTCATGTTGCTGATGTATCTGTGGTGATTGGAGTGTTAGGTGTGAGAGTCATGTTGCTGATGTTTCTGTGGTGATTGGTCTCACCTCTGCCTTGATTGTTCATAATTTTCTGTGATGGTCTTTACTTCTTGCAAAGAGAAGTTTCCTTAGTTCGTGACAAAGACTAGCCCTATCTGTGGGCATAAGGACAAATATTTAGAATGTAGATTGGGATTATGTATGAATGAGAACATAATTAAGAAATAATTGTGATAGGTTTTCCTCCACAAGTCATGATTTTACCAGTCCTGGTCAGTTGGCTAGGCTTCTACTATTCCCATATTTGTGTGACCTGAGATTTCCCTCTTGTGGGTCATGTTCTGTTAGAGAGCTGTTGGTTGCTGCCAAGGTACACAGGTACTAGTACATTATTGTGCCATACTGGTCATTGTGGTGGTTCATAGGTATTGTACCTGGTCAGACCATCTGTTGCTTCCCTTCTCTGAAAGACTGCATGACTCCTTCTGATATAAGGTAATACCAGTAGTAAGCTTGCTAGGTGCTGAGATTACAGGTGTGTACTACCACATCTCACACAGTTTTATTTGCTTTGCTCTTTCTGTTTTTTTCTTCTTTTAATGCTACAGCTGAAACACATGACCTTGTATGTGCTAGATTTCATTGGCTCAACAAGTTAGAATCACAGCACTCTGGTACTGTGTCAAGCAAGGGTATAACAAATAAAATTTCCATGCTTAAAGAAGCTACTCTAATTTATGTTATAAAATAAAATCCAGTTTTGTCTTTGCCCATTGCAAAAAAAGAAGTTTGTTCAGTAAGATTTTCAGGACTACACTTTTCTGTGTGTGGAAGAACAAATATATCTAAAAGATTCAGCATCCTATTCCACAGGAATGGTTCAAATATTTTTACTGCTGCTCTATTCACAGTAGCTAGATAATGGAAATGACCTAAAAGCCATTCAACTAATGAATGGAAAATAAAAATATGGTACATATAAACTATGGAATAGTATTTAGTTATAAAAATAAAACTCATAAAATTTGCAGGCTAATGAATGGAACTAAAAGAGATTGTATTAACTGAGGAAACCTAGACCCAGAAAGACAAATGTTGCATATCTTTCTCACTTGATGCTTCTTTCTCCAAATCTTCAGTTCAGAGTATATATCTCAGAGTAGCTGTGAATACCAGGGAAGAAAATGAAACCATTGCCAATGTAGGGGGAAGGGTGTGCAAAAGAGAGGAGAGTAGTAGGGTACAAGAGATCTGATCAGGGAAATGGGGAAAGTGGCATGACTTGAATGAGGGTGGAAGGAGAGGGAGATGAGTGAGATAACAGTAAGCATGTCTGAAAAATTCATAAGGACTCATATTGTTTACTATTTACCTAAAACTATAATTCATGTACATATGTGCATACACATATATATACATATGTATATTAAAAGCCTCCAGGAGCTAAACACTAACAAAATCCTTAACACCAGTCAGGAGGAGCCCACCTTTGAGTTGTTGGTCAGGGTTGTCCAAGGGACTCCAAAAACATTACAGGTTATTGCCACTGTCCTTGCTCATCTCCCAGCGTTGGAATTTAACTACAGAAGACGCCATGCACTTCCAACGTAGGGTCAAGATGAGTTGGAAGTAATGTGAAAACCTTCTCCCTGAGGACTAGCTTCCATGGTACCAGGAGGCATCGTGAAAGCTTCCGAAGGGACGAGGCAACCAACAGTTCCACCCAGCTATGATGCTGCTGAATCACAACAACCAGATTGTCACAATAACCCCATGGGTGCATCACTGTCACACAGACACACACCTGCACAGTAACCAACAGCTCTTAAGCCCCATGTGATAATAAGGAAATCAGGCCCAAGACTGTAAACTTAGCCAACAATTCAGTGCTAGTCGAGACCTTGAGGGGAACCTACAACCAAAATTTTACTAAACCAACCTTACTACCTCTGGCATAGCACATAGGTTCTAGGCATGAGACTCAGGTCTTCATGTTTTTGAGGCAAGTACTTTACTGAGTCCACTGAGTCATTTTAAATTCTCTTTCACCCTCACTTTCTTTCCTCCCTCCCTCCTATCTATCTACCATCTATCTGTTTGTCTATCTTTCTATCTGTTCATTTGTCTATCTAAACACATATGCACATACATACTCATATACACAGCCACATCATACTTAGGCACATACAGAGATATACACACATACACATATGTTATATGTAATGTATCATTTATCACACATTATATATCCTATAAAAATCATATATCACAGTTATATCATATATTACATCATATTTATATCCATATACACATACACATACATAAAATGTCCACACAATGTTTTCAAGGGGTGAGTTTTAAACTTCGCTTTCCTGTGGTAACTACAGGCATGGATACATTCCATATTCAGTACTCGTTTCCATTCCTGTGGCAGGTGTGTTGGCAATATGTACGTCGTCAACAAACAAATGAAGTAGAACTGGATTATTTCAGAAAGATCCAATATTCTAATAACAGGTTGCACAATGCACACAGAGCTATAATTTGACAGGCAGAAATTACATACTAGGCAAGAAAATCAGATTTCTGTCTCTTAGGCCTGTGGCATCTGCTAGCTTTACTGATTGAATCAGCTTCCTTTACTTTGCTGGCAGGGGCTGATGCCTGGGCACAGGTACAGAACAGAAGACTGCAGAGGCCAATTTTTTTTGGAAAATAATTTGTTCTGATCCTTCTGGGTTCCTCTCACCGTAGACGTATTTTAATATTTAAGAGAAATTGGTTTTAGTTGATCACACTGAGAGCTCAGGCGCATAGGAGCAGTTATCCCCACTTTTGCAGATACAGTGCTCGAAGTTCCCATTTTCTCCTGGTGTTATTTCTCGTCATTCACATGGAACTGCCTTCTTCTGTTCTTTTGGATCTTATCGCTTTACTCGGTGTCAGGATGATGCCAACAGGTTGGAAAAGCTACTTCCTGGACCACTGGACCACTATCAGCAAAGGCAACTGACAGTCTGGCATCCAGTTGTCATGACAACTTCACTGATTGTATTGTAAACCAATTGGAGTCCTAAAAATATATGGGTCAAAGGATGGACTTTTCACAGTATTTCTCTGGCTGTATATTGCATTGGACTGTATTATATTGGAATATAGAACTGTCACACTATCTTGTACCAACCTGAGAATTCCCTGTGAGCACAGAGAGCAAGCACATTCATTTCACAGCAGAGAAAATGAGCACAGGAAGATTGAGGAGCTCGTTCAAGCTCCCATTTCTCATACTGTCAGGAAGGCAGGGAAATGACTCTAGGCCATGCTTCTCCCTGGCTCTGCCCTACAGGACACAATTAAAATGAAAATCAGTTATAAGAGGAAGAAGAGAAAGGCAGAGCTGCACAGTTTGCTTAAGGACCAGAAGTTGAAGGTCTTGCAAGGGTAAATGGAAAGAGCTTCCATTTAACTCAAGTCCTTGGGAAAGTAACACACACAGTGTCCGCCGATGTTTTCAATTGCATGCTGTTGAAATCCCCAAGCTCATGTCAAGATGAAGTCATTACTTGCACCGTGGTGAACCTGGGCTATTGTTAGGTTCAGGTTTGATGGGTACTTTCTTCCTCCAAAGTGACTTTGTTTGCACTGGAAGACCTAGCTCAAGCGGTCGACTCCCAACCTAATACCAGCAAAGCTCAGAGTCTCATCCTCGATAATGATTTGATGTCTAGCATTAACACAAACAGCATCAATTCCCTTTTAAGGTATGTGTGGGGTCAAGAGTAAAGTTCCTTTGTTCTTCGAACCCTAAATGTGGTCCTGGTTCAATCATAAATGGCCACACGTGTGGTATTTACTACCTGAGCACTGCTCGCAGCAACCTTGTATAATTCAAGTCATTAATTCCCACAATAACTTTAGGAGTCTAGATCACTAATTATATCTGTCTTACAGCTGAAGAAATTGAAGCACGAAATTGGGTAATAAATTGCTTGAGCAGGTTTTAAACCCATCCTACCACCTTTCCTATTTACACTAGCTAGCATTCATAATCTCTGAAGTAAACGTTAGAGCTGCACCCCTATGATAGAAACCTTGTAAGTGATTAATGTTTCTCTGTGAAGGGACCCGTCTGACATAAATTATTGACAAGCACAAAATATGTTTTATTTATTATTATGCATCTCCCTCCAGCAGCAACGTACACTACAGTTATTGTGATCTTAGGATCCAAAAAACTTAAAACACCAAAGAACCTGTCATCACAGAGACTCCTGGGTATTCTGCTGCTGGTGCCTGACAGTGTTTTCTTGCTCACTTTTGGTAGGATTCTTTAGTAGGAAATGAAACAGCGAGATCACGTCAGTGGCTATGGTTCATGTGGAGCATTCTGTGGTGTGTAAATGTCCTGTGTGGGGAGTCTCCATTCCCATCCAGAATCAAAATTATTTCATGCTTGCGTGTAGAGAGATGCACACACACACACACACGCACACACGCAGATGCATACACAGAATCATAAGAGACACACCTACATACTCACAAATACAGCCACATACACACACAGAATCACACATATATCCGCAATTACACACAAAGCTGTGCCTGTATATATATGTGACGCTCACATAGTATAGTCTTAGATGTAGAAGGAAAAATGTCAGGAAGGAAACATGCCAGTGTAAAACAGTAGCCTCATGTAAGTTGTAGAGTAATATTGGAATTTTAAATTCACTTATGCTACCTTAAAACTTTGTAAACACATACTGATTTTAAAATGATTTGAAAGGGTTGGGGATTTGGCTCAGTGGAAGAGCACTTGCCTAGTAGTTTAAGGCCCTGGGTTCGGTCCCCAGCTCCGAAAAAAAAAAAAAAAAAAAAGAAAATCAAATGATTTGAAAAACTATATGAATATAATAACAATTATAGAAAATACACATGGATATTAATTACAATGTGTTAATGAGTATTTATAAACTTGTTATAAATAGGTGGTCTTAAAATGTTTTTCTTGAAGGGCAGCATAATCATTCAGGTTGGATTACTCACCAAAAGCACACATGCACATATACATACACACATGCACACACAACAGAAATGTGCACAAACAGACACATATACACATATGATCACGTACACATATGTTCAAATATACCCACTCATTCACAGACACACACACACACACACACACATACATACATATACACAAATATACAGAGAATGGAGACTCCCCATATAGGACATTTACAAAATACAGCATGCTCCATATACAGATATACAATATATGCACACAGACACATATGTACATATACAGACTCATATGTGCACACATATATTCATGCACATACATGCACATATACACAAATGTGCTCACAGACACACAAATGAACAAATATACTCACACTCACACATACATATACACCCATGCATACACGAATAAGTATATGCACATATGCACAAACACACTCACATTTACACACATACACATTTACTTCTTCAGCAATCATTAACAAATGTTTTATGCAAAGGCCCAGATGGTCATCATTTCTTGTTTTCTGTCTGAGACAGACTCCCCATTTCTGCTCAGTTCAGTCACTCTTGAACCAAGGTAACTGTAGACAATATGGAGCCAAGAATAAACAGCTGAGCCCTAGAGTGGATTTGTTTGTGGGGTGTATTTTATTGAGTCCTAAATGAAATTATGAATAAGCTATGGAGAATATTAACAGAAAATTAAAGTAAAATACTACCTATTCCAAACCTTCCATCTGTAGGTTTTCCTATGAGAGAGAAGCAATATGCCAGATGGCTATTAAGTAATAATACACATTTCAAACTGACCTTGTTCCTAGTTCTAAATTGCTGAATCTCTTTAAGCTTTAATGGCCCTGCCAACAAATGGAGATGGCAATAATATCTCATAGGACTTTGTATAGTTAGATGACGATTAAAAAGCTAGCATATGGAAAACATTTGTGAAAGCATTACATAAATTTAGAAGAATCAAAATAAAAACAACAACATTAAGTTCTTTGGTCATACCACATATTTGAAATGCTACGGTCACAGAGAGTTATAGTTATCATGTTTTATAGCATAGAAGATTATCAATGACAGTCTTATTGTACAGTCGAGCTATAGATACAGTTGTGTTTGATAAATCAAGTAGGTAGAAAAAGGGTAGATCATAGCTATAAATGGAGATAGATAATTTATAAATAAATATATATATGTAGGTAGTAGACAATGGATAATAAGTAAGAAAATAAGTAGATGGATGATTGGTAGATTAATGATGAATGATAGATGATAGATAGATAATAGATAACTGTGATAGGTGACATGCAGATAAATGTAGATAATAGATATATAGATGAATAGATAGATGACAGACGATTGATAAATAATACATAGGTAATAAGTAGTAGGTAAGGAGAGATATGATAGATTGATGGTGATAAAAATGTGATAGATAAATGATGATGAATGATAAATAGTTGGTAGATGATAGGTAGATAAAATAGTGATGATTGGTTAATAGATAAGTGATAGATGATAGGTAGACAGACAGACCACATAGATAGATAGATAATAACTTGAGACAAAAGCAGATCTCCAGAGATTCAGACATAGATGCACAGAATGGGGTGCATCTATGCATGGGGTGGGACACGTGACCTGAACAATGGCATGCTTCTAGTATGACAAACACGGGTCCAGCAGTCCAGGAGAGGAGAAGCACAGTGCAACCGGTGCGACTAGAAAGCTTTCTATGCTATGAGGACAGAGCACACTAGAGGAGGGGAAAACCCACAGAACAGGAAGGAGTCATAAGGATCTGATCCTCAGCTAACAGCAGAGAGAATCACGGAGTGCCTATTAGACATCCTGGCTTTGTAGACATTACCATGGCTACAGTGACAAATCATCACAGTCTTGGTGTCTAAGATGACAGATACCATCCTAGAGAGCAGAAAGGCAATGTCAGGTTCACAGCGCTGAATTCCAGGTGCCTGAAGAGACATCTTCCTTTGGAAACTTAAGGCAGAGCCCAGCCCTTGCCAACTTCATTTTCAGAAGGTCTGACCCCATGGTCATATTGCCTCTTTTGTGTGTCTTCTCTCCTGCCCACAGATATATTTTCTTATTTCAAAACACATTATACCACCTCATATCCACATATAATCTACAACAGTGTCTCCTTAAGATCTTTAATTAGCCACAGCTGAAGTGATAAGAGCCAGTGAGATGGCTCAGTGGGTAGAGATGCTTGCCAGCAGGTCTGACCATCTGAATGCAATCCCCAGTACTTGCACGGTAGAAGAGAATCAACTCCCATGGGCTATTCTGTGCACACATGCGCATGCACGTGCGCGCGCCCACACACACACACACACACACACACACATCACAGAAGAAAATGTTTTTTTTTTAAATAAACACAATAATAATACAAATTAATAATCCCAAACAAACGAGAGTCATAGACTCCAAAATATCTTTTCTTAGCAGGGGAGGAGAGCAAGGGCCTTTCACAGCCTCCGAGGGGAAATACTGAGCTGGATCCATTGAATGCATGCATCTGAACTCGATGGCAAGGTCAGGACTTGTGCGTGTGACTTCAGCAGCCGGCAATAGTGACAGGTGAAGCAGCAATGCTGGTACAGTCCCTAAGGATAGGAAGAGAACAAGACTTAAAAGCTTGTCTGGCGTCCTCTGGTATTCTGACACAGGAAATGGGGGAAGGGATGCTTAAGCTAGGCACGTACTTCTAATGCAGGCACCCAGGAGATGGTGAGAGGATGGTGACTGAGTTGGAAGTGAGCAAGTCTACGATACATAATGAGTTCCAGGACAGCCTAGGGTAAAGGGTGAAACCCTATCTCAAAACAAAGGAAAATCCACATAAACAGCTCCTCTAGTAAGGAGAAAAATCACCAAGTTTTGACACCTCATAATGCAAATCAGGAAAACACTTCAATGACACTGACAACAAAGGCATTGAGAGATTGCTTCCCAGAAGAATTTATTTTGAAAACGTGAGTTGTGGGTGGGGGCGAGGTTCTGAGAATTACTATTGCTAGACTGAAGCACCCTGGCCTAAAGGAACATGGGGAGCAAAGTCCCTTCACGGTTCACCATCAAAAGCAGGAAACCCGGCAAGGCAGAAAGCAGAAGGCAGAAGCTGATGCAGGGGCCACTGAGGAATGCTGCTTGCTGGCTTGCTCTTCATGGCTTGTCCAGCCTGCTTTTTTGTATAGAATCCAGCTCTGTGGTGTTCCGGAGCACAGTGTGCTGGGCCCTCCTCCATTCATCACTAATTAAGAAAATGACCAACAAGCTTGCTTGCTGATCCTGTGGAGGCATTTTTCTCAGTCCAGGCTCCAATCTCCTGAACGCCTGTAGCTTGTGTCAAGTTGACATAAAACCAGCTACCACACAGGAGAATACAGTCTCAGCAAAACTGCTGGCGGAAATGGGAATTCAAGTAATCCTTCGCTTGTTTATATGACAGAGCACAAGAGAGAAGGGGAGGAAGAGGAAGAAGAAGAGAGGAGAAGGAGGGGAAGGAGGGGAGGAGGAGGGAAGGAGGGGGAGGGGGAGGAGGAGGGGAAGGAGGGGAGGAGGAGGAGGAGGGGGAGGAGGAGGAGGAGGAGGAATGGGAGGGGGAAGGAGAGAGGCAGAGGGGTTTAGGGCTCTGAAACAAAGAGGAGGTTGAATATGGAGATTTGAAAAGCATCCCAACTCCTGGCAAGCACGTTTTGCCCATGCGAGATGCAGTCTTGAAGGATTCTAGACGTTCATGTCGAAGAACACTTTAAAATCTGCCTTGAAGTCTGATCTCAGACAATATTTGAAACCCCCTCCCCCCAAAAAAAAACCGATAATAATAAAACTTGTCAGTCTTCAGCAGGGTTCAGGGTTGAGACAGAAAATCTCCTTGTGGATCCACGACTATAATCCTGTTCACAGGGGATGGGAACTTAAATTTACTCCTCCTGCCCAGGGCAGTAAATGCCAAGCCAAGAAATAATAAAAGTGGCTTTGACTGGAGCAACCTGAGATGTTAGGACAGACAAAAGGAAATCTCATTCTGACAATATGGATACAGTCTCGGCAGCAACAACATGGAGTTTCCAGCCACAAACACAAGAGGAGGCAGCCGCCATATAGTCAGGCCAGATTCTTCAGGATTTCTGACAATAAAGGTTAATTTTTACCTCTTATTTTCTCTAGTACTTGAACCATGCAGAAATTGTACTTAAAATTTTTCCCTCTTACAACAGCTAGTTTTTTAAAAATTACTTTTTACTCAAAGAGACAAATACTGTGTAATATCTCTTATATATTGATGCTAGCCTTTTAAGTTTTTGATATGTGTTCTACAACCCAAATAACCAGAGATTAGGTATTTAAAGTTTTAAAGGATCAAGGACCAAACAAATATGTTAGAAAGAAGCCCAATGCTAATCAGCAAACCAGATAAACATTGAGAAAAACAGCACCAGATCAAAATAAGATTAAAAGATTAAATAGGATTAAAGGGCACATTAGGCTCAGCAGAAGAAAAAATAAGAATATGAAGAAATATGAAATTAACAGAGTATACTGGAAAATATAAGGAGAGGCTAAGAAATAAGGGATTAAACTTTGTATTACTGCTAAGCAATTTCGATTTAGTATATCTCTTTTAACAATAAAATTTGCATTTATTTGTTCATTCATTCGTGTGTGTGCATGTGTGTGAGTGTGTGAGTGTATGCGTGTGTGTGCATGTGCATGTGTGTGTGTGCATGTGCATGTGTGTGTGTGCATGTGTGTGTGTGTGTGTGTGTGCATATGCACTTGTGCTAACATATGCATGAGAGGACAACTTCCAAGAGAAATGCTTTCCTGTCATGTGTGTTCTAGTTACTGAACGCAGGTCCTCAGGCTAATGCAAGGTTCTTTATCTGCTGCATCGTCTCGCTAACTCCAACTCATCATTATTGCTTAGACCTGTACTTCAGCGGTTCTACACCTGTGAGTCGCTATCCCATTGAGGGATTGAGCAAACTTTTCACATGGGTCATATATTAGATATCCTGCATGTCAGGTATCTATTTACATGACAGTTTATAACACTAGCAAAATTACAGTCATGAAGCAGCAACTAAAATAATTTTATGGTTAGGGTTGGGGGGACACCACAATATGAGGAACTGTATTAAAGGGTCACAGATTAGGAAGGTTGAGAATCACAGCGCTACTGGATTGAGAAGGCTTTTTCACTGGTTCCAGCTGTATACATACTCATGTGTTGGCGTTTAACTGGTGAACAGGCCCAGCTGAAGTGAGTAGAATGGCTGGACCCCTCTTTACACGCCCTTCATTTTCAAGGAGACCAGTTTAGCTTCTCCATGTGGAGCTGACCGTGTTTGAGGGCATCGCTCCTAACAACTGTGTTATGAGTAGCCTACTGCATCACATGTGCTAATGCATGCCAGTCCCAAAGAATAGTTCAGAACAGAAGCAAACACTGAGAGGGCAGCCTGGGAATTTTTAAAAGCAATGAGCACCACAGGGGTTAATGAGAAAGCCTAACACATGTCTAACTGAAACTTAAGAAGGTAAGTACTTAAGGAAAAGGTAAAGCAACATCCTAAGACTTGGGGACTAAGCCCTATTCATAGTATTTATGATATATCTTCAGTCTGTATATAGAATGTGTGTGCACACACATGTGTGTATGTGCACTAGGGATGGTCAACTGATCCAAAGTTAACTCTATATTTATGACAATTATAAGATATCAAGGAATGAAACTGAATATCTCAAAAGTAGCTGGAGAAAGCTGACACGATATCCTAAAAACCAAAACAAAACAAAACAAAAATGTCATACACACACACCACTAGTTGAATTCTCAACTGTAATGACAAAAATAAAAACAAATAAAATAAAATCACACTTCCAAAGGATGGTTGAAAAACTGTATAGGCTTCTAGATACTATAAGAAAGCTAAAAGAAAGACATTTTCCTGAACACTGGATTTGCAAACAAATAACTTTTTAATGAAAACTTTTAAGAATATATGTCAAAGTGATGAAATGACTGCAGAAAGAAATCTGTTATGCAAAAGTCGATGGCAAGAACTCAGGAAAAATAGGGCTGTTTTTCAACCAGCATTTGATGTAAAACCACAGAGGGTATCAAATCTAAGGAGTCCAAGTATGGGAATCAATTGTTCGGAAACAATGAGTCAAGGCAGAGAATATTAAGGGGTACAGATGTTTTCATATTTGGTAGAAGGAAAGCAAAAATCCTTGTACTCGCAAGTTCAGGTTGCTGACGTTTTAGAAATTACTTATAAAATTGAAATGGAATATAAGCAACTGTGGAGGATAGCTCAAAAGAAAAAGGAAAAGATTAGTCCAAAATAAGGCAATTTAAAAAAATCGCAGAAAATATAATGCAAAAAATACAAGCGCCCCAGGAATTTAATGGAATATAAGTGGATTAGACTATCATCTAATTGTGATGCAGGGAAAGGAAGAAAGAAAGAAGGAAGGGAAGGAGGGTAGGAGGAATGGTGGAAGGGAACAGGAGAGGGAGAGAGAGAAGAAGGAAGGGGGCTGGTTAGTTATACCTGTATGTTTTTAAGTTGCATAAAAAGTTGTAATGATGATGCTTTAAAATTAAGTATATAGAAAGATTAAAATCAATTCGTGAAGGATGATGCACTGAAATACCAAGAAATTAAGGATGTAGTTGCATTTCTTTGGTGAACGAGATGACCATTTAACAAGGACAAGATGAGCAGATTATTCTGAAATCCATCCTGATTTGAAATGTATGACTAGCATTCCGTTCTGTAAATGAACCACATTCTGTATCTATTCTTCAGTTGAGGAGCGTCTGGGTTGTTTCCAGCTTCTGACTATTATAAATAAGGCTGCTGTGAATGAGGGTCCTCGTGTGGTGGGGGAGCATCTTTTGCATATATGCCCAGGAGTGGTATACAGCAGGCTCCATTCAGTAGTCAATGGAAAGAGATGCAGATACTCACACCCAAACACTAAATGGACCTTGGAGAATCTTACAGAAGAGTCAAGGGAAAGATTGTGGGACCCAAAGAGGAAAGGGACTCTACAGGAAGACCAACAGAGTCAACTACCTGGACTCTTGGGGGCTCCCAGAGACTGAATCACCAACCAAAGACTGAGCCCAGGCTGAATCTGGACCCCCTGCACATATGGAGCAGATGAGCACCTTGGTCTTCATGTGGGTCCCCCAAACAACTGGAGCTGGAGTTGCCCCTGAGCCTGTTGCCTGCCTGCCTGCCTGTGGATCTAGCACCCCTTGATGGACAACCTTGTTAGCGTCAGTAGGAGAGGAGGTACCTCATTCCGCAGCAACCCGATGTGCAGGGAGAGGGGTTGGCGCACAGAGGGTGTCAAAAAAGAAGGGGAAGAGGGAACAGGGGAGGCTTATGTGACGGGATACTGGAAGGAGAGAAAGGGCTGATACTGTTGTTGCTGTTGCTGCTACTATTGTTGCCCAAATCTTTTATGAGCTTGGAGAAAATCAAAAGTATCTATAGCCAACTATGTGTTCCAGTGTTTGAAAGTTTATTGGTGGAAGAGTATTCAAAAAAAAAAAAAAAGAATGGCAAGAAATGGAAGCATTGAAGTTAATAGCTCACCCTGAACTCCGGATCTACAGCAGATACAGTGTGTGTGCATATGATAACGAGAAAAAGACCATGACTGCTGAAGAGGCCTCAAGACTACTAGGTAGGAACATCAGCTAAGTCCTCTACCGAGTCTTCGAAATGGTGCATATAGAGAACAGGCTTTGTGATGGAGAGACAGAAGCAGCACTATTTTAAATAAATACTTTATGAATGGATCTCTTATGTCTCCACTGAGAGCAATAAGAAGGGGCAATATGGTGGTTGAAAGTTTTTTTTAATTAAAAATTATCTTTATATATTACATGATTATTATATATATATCAAGTGTCATGTATATGTATCATGTCATATATCATATATTGATCATTAAATACATTATATTACATATTATAATATATATAATATAGTATATATATAATGGTTGCTTGAATGGTATGTATGCACATAGTGAGCATTCCTGCTGCCCACAGAGGCCAGAGAGGATGTTGAATCCCCAGAGACCAGAGTTACTCATGGTTATTGTTAGGTTTCAAACCTGGAGAATAATGGTTGTGGTGACTATTTAACATATCAAAGCAGACTTGGCCTCCAGGTTCTCTTTGCATCCCTCAGTCCCTCTCTGTTACAAGGTCCTTCTGGCTGGCAGAGCTTCATCCTCTATCCTGCATTCTCTAGCCCAGGAGATAGGCTGCCCTTTCCTCCATATTGATTACCTTGTGTTTTCCTCTACTCTCTTTGGGGCCTCCTGGCTGCTGCACCTGCTTCTCTCTCACCCCTCTCCCAGCCCCTGTCCTTCCTCACAGGGCTCAGGATCCTGTTCACTCTGGACTCTCAGATGTCTTTGCTTCTGGCTGTGCTCTCCCACCTGTGTATAATGAACTTTCTCTTCTACCATTCCTAGGAGAAGTCATATCCTTTCCTTCTTCCTTCTTCCTTCTCCCTCCCTCCCTCCTTTCCTCCCTTCTTCCTTCCTTCCTTTTTTCTGCCATGTAGATGGTGGGAAGTGGACCCAGGTTGTCTTGGGTTCAGTGTTCTTAACCGTTAGCCACGTCTCCAGCCAGTTTAGAAGTTTTTAATACCCTCAATTTTTTCACATTGTGTTATCTTTTTCTTGTTACGAGAGGTGGGACTGATTTTATTCTTGAAATCCTCGGAAATTATTTGATAATAAAAGGCCATGACTAGACAGACAGGTCATAGACTTCCCAGTGTAAATTCTCATGATGGCTCTGCAAAGACAAGGGGTTTGTTGACCACTCTTTTAGAGCAGTGCTTTATCATGTCCCCTCATGGTATGGTACTGGCAACTACTACTGCTCCAATGTTTACATTGTTGACGTGTAAGGTGACTGGGCCAGGAATGTATCCATGAGTTAAGAGAGCATAGTGAAGGGTAGCTCCAACTGAGAGATTGCCACAGGACTGGACACATCATCCTTCAAGATAGCCACCTGCTCTTCCAGGTCTCCTACTTCCTCCCTGTAGTCTATTTCATGGACCTTCCATTTCTTGTGAAGCAGGGAAAAGTCCATTGACCTGGTCTGTACTTAAGGTTGCTCTTGGCTCCACCACCAGCCACTGAAATAATGTGAACTTGTTGCATTCTGAGATTTTTTTTCCTAATCCACATCAGGACAATTGCATGCAAGTGTCTAGTAGGATATCGAAAAATCCCTGAACCTGAGAAGCAGATAAATGTGCAGTGGTAATGATTTCTACCTACTATGTTGGGAACAGACAGAAGGAACTTGTCTCAAGTACTGCCATTTTGACTTCAGACTTCATTATATCTAAGATGATCAACTCCCTTTGTAACAATAGTTCCTCAAATCAGACCTGTTACCCACCCCCTCCCTAAGCAACAATTGTTACCCAAAATACAACGCCTATTCCAATCAACAGAAAATAAACAAATGAATTTGTTGGTGGGGCAAGAACACTTAACATTCAATCCCACTTAATACTTGGGAAAGTCCCTAATCTCAGAGTTCTGATTGGTAAAATTATAACTGTAACTTGGCTCAGATAATTGTGGATTTTATGCTTATAAACAGTGCTTCAGCCCCTACTCTGGGTTCCCAGAAGAAACACGGCTCTGGAATCCTTATGTGTCCCTGAAGATCAGTCAGTGACTCTGCTTATACAGTGGGAATAGAAAAGATTTTGTTGGTCCAGATGTCCACTGGTGTATCCTCTCCCTTTCCTCATGGTGCACAACAGACACAATGTAACTAGAGACCACATATTTGTATCAGATGGACTGAAGTTGAATGGTTCCTCTTACCCTCCTTGTCCTATCAGTCAAACGGGAAATAGCGCCATTGTAGTAACTGAGGTTGACTTTGCTCCAGTCGCTCTCAAAAGTACAGACTTCTTTTCCAACTGAACGTTTTCCAGCTTCCACAGAGGTCTTCCATGTTAGCGGATGTTTTTAGCCGGCGCCTTCCCTTGTTCAGGTGCAGGTGGTCCGCTACATTTCTAGGGTAGACCTGATGTGACCTGCCACGGAATAGTCTGATCTTCCACATCTTGGGTGACTCTACTTTGCGATCATTGCTCAGGGTTCATTTCTGCTGAGGAGCTGGGAAGCAAAGTGAGCTCAGAGACATGAACTTACAGCGTTTACTCTGCCATCTCGTTTGCTTAAAGAAGCAAGAGGGAAAAGACGTTTAAGAAGTAAATGAGGAGCTATGCCATACATCTTGGTTGCGCTCTGCCGTAGACAGAGTTTGGAGGTGAAAGAAAAGGGGGAAACCTTTACCTGACGGCACTTCGAGTTCAACAATGTACTCAGGCATGAGCTGAACTCAGTAAGAACTAGATAAAGAAGGCCACATCCCAAAAGGAGACAGGTTTATCGGAGACATGTCCCTGACTTACTCTGCTCTTCAGCGAGTCGCTTTCTACCACCAGGAAGCAGGGTGGGAATGTCCCTGGCTGTGTCTGACAGAGTGGGAACTGATGAGGTTCAGCTAGCATCAGTGGCACTCAGTCTGTCTCTTTTCCTCTGCTCTCCTGTCTCTGCCCCTCCTCAGCCTGCACCTCTGCTCCCAGCAGCCCGCTCTGCTTTTCCAGCTTGGCTTCGGCTTTCTCTTCAGCAAGCCGAGTCTTTATAGATAGAAATCAAAGAATCTGCGTTTTTATTAGAAACTTTTGTGTGTGTGTGTTTAAAAGAAATTCTTATCTTGTAAAATCTTGCCTTCACTCTTACTTCTTCACCACCTGCTTACAATCTGAGACTTAGAAAAACGTAAGTAGTTGCCGTGGAGACAATTGCTGGGCACTAGAGGCACCGTCTTCGAACAGCAGCGAGAGCTACTGTATTCGACAACGGCCACATTTTACATTAATCTTTTTTGCTTTCAATAAAATCGGGGCTGGTCATCATCTTATTTATAGTAAGCTCCACAGCTTGTTAGGATATTGAAATGATTACACACTCATTGGGAAACAGTCATCGACGTCAGGACTTCCCCCAGAGTCCTAGTCTGTTATCTCAGCTACCTCCTCTCAGACCCTGCACCTTTGAGAACCTCTTCTAATCCAGCCATTTTGGTTTGACCGGAAAGGTCCTTCCAGGTTCATGTGATGAACACTTGATTCCCATATGGTGGTGTTATCTTGGGAAGTTCTCCAAACTTTAGAAGGGACAACCTAGCTGGAAAAAAGCAGACAATGAGGGTTTGAGTCCTTGGGAGGTTTTGTCCCTTGTCCTTTCCTGATTCCCTCCCTATCCCTCCTCCCTCTGCTTCCTCCCCCATCTCCTTCTTTCTCTCTCATTATCTCTTTTCCTCCTCCTGTCTCTTTTTTCTCCCTTCCCCTTTCCTCCTCCTCCTCTTTATCCTTTGCTTCCTCTTCCTCCACCTCCTCCTCGTCCTCCTCTGCCTCCTCCTTGTCCTCCTTATACTCCTCCTCCTCCTTCTCTTCCTCCTTCTTGTCTTTGTCAGGTGGGGAAGTTACCCAACCACATACTGCGGCTACTATGGTGTTCTACTGTAGCTTGGAATCAGTGGGTCCAAATGTGAACTAAATATTTGAAACCATGAGTTATATCAAATCCTTCTCACATTAAGATGTTTGCTCAGGTGTTGCGATTCCATAATGGAGATAGAAAAGCAAACAATACAGTAGCAGATAAAAGTTAAGCCTAGTCAAGCCAGACCCAGCACTATGGGTCTATCAGGCAACGGGTACCCATAGTGGGTCTACCAGCTCTCAATCCAGTGAATCTCATTTGACAGTATTTCTCAAAGTGACAAACTAGTCTCCCTCAGACATGTGTGAAGCCCTCCTCAGACTTTATATTCTTTAAATCACCAGGTAACATTAGAAACTCAATTATTTAGTGTAATAATAAAAATTTCAGCCTCACTTGAAAGATTGGGGTGGGGAGGTCCTGGGAATGCTAGACTTTTATTCCTGAAACCTCACAGAGTGAGCAGGGCAATAATTCCTCACTTTCAGACAGTGTGAGCGCTCTCAGCTCAGCGGAATCCCTTCTTTTACCGTTCACTGAAAGGGCTGAAGCTTTTAACCTTCAGAGCCTTGACTCTGAGGATCTTTACTTTTCTCTGACTGGTTCCATAAATACCTCAAATCCCACCGCTGGGAACTGCTTGGTTCTAGACTTACAGGTCATTTGTCTGACAACACTCTAGCTGTGCCTCCTGACTCATTGGTAAATCTGTTTCTAGTGGTCATCTCCTTCTCCTTCTACCTTGAGATGGCACATTTGGACTTTGCAGACAGACCTGAAATGTGGGCAATTTAATCCCCACAATACCCAAGTTCCACAAGTGAAAACCTAGAATGGGGGAGCAACTTGAACATTAATCTTGATATTAATTACCAATTACGGACAGGAATAAAATTGGGACTGCTGCTAAATATATTTGTTCCGTAAGTGAAAAAAAAATCTGTCTTCCACAGGAAAACTGCTGCTGCCAACTCTGTTGCTATTTCAGGGGAGGAATTGCTTCAGCAGGGGCAGGCCCAGGGGTTCTACCCACTCAGCTGCTATTTTCTCCCTTAATTGTGACTGCCACCTGCCCGTTGGTGAATTCACAGCTATACTCAAAGACAAACAAATGAGAACGTTGAAAGTCACACGCAACCAGAGATCTTGCCTCAGTTTTGGCTCGCGGCCTTACCACACCACCCCAAGCGCAGCTGCCTAAAATAGCTCGCTGTTACTTGCTCATGCTTCTGCGATTCGCTATCTTTGAAGGATCGTTCACCCATTGCCATCACTTGACAGCTGGAGGATGGCCCTTTCCTTGTCTCTGTCAATTAGCATCGCTCTGTACAGTAGGTAGCTGAGTAGTGTAGTCTCTCTAGGCTTCTTGGTATGGTGGTTTCAGAGTGGCCAAAGGGTGAGAGCAGAAATCTCACAATTCTTCTGATGCAGGGTCTCCCATATTCTATTGCCCCAAAATCAAATCATAAGACCAGTCTGTACTCAAACCATGGGGAAACAAGTGTTAACTCTTGATAGGGGAAGCAGGGGTCACGTGGTATGTATTCAGATCTGAGTTACCATCATCCTCTTTGCAAGGATGATAGACCTGAATCCGAGACTGGAACTGAAAAGGGAATAGGGTCTGCTTTAATGGAAGAAAGAGATTCTGATAGAAAATCTGGAAGTCTATTGGGAATCGTATGCATTAGAAAATGGTTTTAATGAGATCGGTGATGTAAAGTCAAGACAGACTATAAAGGGGTTCTTGTTTGTAATTCACCAGGAAACCATAAAGGTGAAAATGGAAAGAGAAATGAAAAATGAAGAGCAGGAAGAATTAGCCTCTGGTCTGGGAGAGCAAAAGCCATGGACTGTGAGCTTTGTGAAGCAAAAATCCGCTGTTGGCTCCAATGTGGTCCAGCTGCATCCCGCTCTGACCCAGCCCAAAGCTTAGCCTGCATTTTCCAATCCGCCACTTCTGCTTTCTCTCTCTCTCCCAAGTTCAGGACCTTCTCTAGCTTGGTGGCTGTGAGATTATACAGACAACTCATCTAGGCGTCCTCTTCTTCATTCCAGATACTGCATTGTGTGTACGAGTTTTATATACCTCTAAATAGTGTTATTCCTTTATGAATAAATACAGTACTCTTGTTACAAAATTTTGAATTTGGCATTAAAGGTACACAGGAAAGAAAACAGGGACGTAGAGAGATAGAGCCTGAACTAGAAAGTCCGAGTGAAGCCTGAGTTCTCTAGACAATCAGGGCACTTCTCACCTGCCCACAGAAACATCAGCTGCCGCGTGCCCTCTGAATGATCAGAAAGACAAATGTGACTCTGATTAGCAAGTGAGAAATATAGACCTACGTGTACCTTGACTAAAATAGCAAAGAAGCAGAACAGGCCATAGAGGCAGTCAACACCCTCATTGCCATAGAAACAAGAAGCAACAGGAAGCAGATACTAGGTAGTACTTGCTGTAAGACGCGGAGTTGTGATGTGTTAATTTTGGCACCACTCGCACACCTTGTCACAGCAACAGAGGCATTGAAATCAAAAGGTAGAAAACTGGGTGTGATCTGCATCTCTCCGTGACCCTAAAGTGGAGGAGGAAAGTGGCTGAGAAAAGAGGCCCTTGGAAGGAGAGGAATTATGTCTATGGAGGAAGGTGAACAGACTTTTGGAAGGCTTACCCCACGCCTAACTTCCATACAGGAAAAGTGACCATGTAGGTTATATTTATCTTATCTGTGCCTCATCATTTTCATTGGATAAAAAAGAGAAGCATAATTGGTTGATCTCAAAAATTTGAACTCTTACTTTGCATGATGTAACTAGACACACTTCAGCTACTGACTCTATGCATGTCATGTGTCTGTGAATTGTTTGCAACAACCGCGGTCCTCATTAGCCAGAAACCATTTACCGTCTTGTTCTACACTGTAGACATCAACAGTGTCTCTAAGCTCTGAACACTGGTATCCAGTGGCATTAGGAAGGGACAAACTGTCATTTTAAATCTGAAATAAATTCTATAGGCTTATGTTTTTGAATGCTTTATCCACAGCCTGTGACTCTGTTGAAAATGCTGTGGCATCCTGAGGAAGTTAGGCCTGGGTGCCAGCAGGGCGCTACTAAAGGAGAGCTGTAGGGCCTGTAATTATTCCTGGTTTTCAAGTTTTCTGCTTCCAGGTCTATTAAGACGTAAGTTCTCTCTAATACATGTTCCCACTGAACTCTCTTCGAAACGGTGAGGCAAACTAGCGCTCCTTTACCACCTAAATGATTTGTGTCACATAGTTTAGTCACAGCAAGAATGAAGTAATCGGGGCGGAGGCTTGCCTGAAGCCGGGCTGTCCAGCTGTTCATTAGACTCTTCAGCCTCTGGTAACCACACCTATAATACATACGGCATCTAGAGTGAAAGGTAATTCACAAATGTCTGACTGCTCAACAGTGTTCTGCATTAAGAGATAAAGATGATGTTACCTACTGGGAAACACGTTTGAGGCAGTTTTTGCCATTGGTTTTTAGACTGTTACCTAAGCCACCCAGATTGACAGGAGGAGGTAGCTGACTGAAAAAAATTTTTTTCCTCCTAGACCCTGCAGCCATGCTAGCCTGGAGTTTGAGAGTGTTTTTTTTTTTTTAAATAGGAGACATTTTCAGCATATACAATTATTTCTGATTTTCGTTCATTTTGGTCATCAGAAGAAAATCCTTTCTTTTATCTCCTCTTTCCAACTTGTAAGTAGGCTATTCTGAATATAAATCCTTTACAAGAAGTAAGGTTAAAGTTATGGAAAGAAAAATGGGATGCCCCCCCCCAATAGATTACACAGAACTTTATGATTTAACCACACTGGACACTTCAGTTCTTCTTCATTCATGTCAGGAAAGAAAAGACACAGAGACTCAAGAGACTTCCCCCAAATGTGCAGGGTTCCTTATATTCTCCAAATATGGATTTGGAAACTTCCAGACTCTGTACCTTCATAAATCATTATTCTATTTCATTTAACCCAATTTTCCAGAGAAGACATATGCACAGAGAATTGGCAAAAATATAACTAGGATCTATGGATATGAAATGCTATGTGAATTATTTTCTAATATCGAAGAAACTTGTTACCTGTTGCTTTAGGCATTATGCCAACCCACTGGCCTCCTCGTGCATGCAGGTTTGTCAATAAAGGAGGGAAAGAGAGAGGCTGGCAAAAGGCTAAGTTCCATCTTTGTGCAACAGAGACAGACAGGTACCTTCTGCCAGTCAAAAGCCAGCTTTGGATGTCAAGAATGTGGCTTTTAGGAGTTTTCATCTCACAAGAAGATTGTCAGGAAAAGCAACCATTCCTGGAACCGGATACCTTATAACCATCGTCTCATATAAAGCCCTGACTAATCGATGATTAATGGATGATAAATTATACCTCTTTAACCCATTCTAAAGCTATACAGAGGCATTGCCTTAGGACACATCTTTTAGATCATAGTTACCAAACACTAAGTAACTTTGTTCCAACAAAATATCCTTGGGGTGAGGGGTATATTGAGAAAGCCATCTCCTTTCTGTCTCGCAAACTCCTCGTTCACAAGTGTGCATTGGAAGCAGGGGACAGTTATGAATAAACACATTCCTGATAAGTGAACCCTGACATTCCCTCCTAATACCATCCCTACCCCTCAGTTTGGAGTAGCACAGAGAGCAGACAGGTTTAGAACAAAATTACTGAAGTGGCTGAAAATTGGATCGATGAGGAGGTAGCTACAATAAGCCTTCTATGTCTGCCCTCTCCCAGAGCGACAGCTAAGATCACTGTAAAGAAAGTCTGGGATGTGTCAGGGAAGAGATAGGAGTACGGCAGAGAGCTGCTCTAAACAGGTCATTAATCAATACCAGTATCTGCCACTCAATCCACCCATGAGCCTTACCCTGCTTACCAGAGAAGAATGTTATCTGCCCTGGCACTCATGTATCAGGCTTATAAATAATTAATTCTTCAGCCACAAAGGAAAATAAAGCTTTGCTGGCACCTGGGAAGAAGAGTCACATGGTGTGTTTGTCTGGAATACTTCAGTATGCAAAATTGCCTCCCATTTAGGGTGTCTAAACTGCTTTCAACAGAATACCCATCCACCATCTGGAACAATAGCTTGTACTTTGTGTCAAAAAGGAATCCCCATGTGACTTGAGGAATCTACTTAAAGACCTTTGATGGGGGTTATCAAGATTCTAGGGACATGTTTAGAAGGAGGCTTGCTATTTGTGAGCCCATTTCAACACAGGATTTCTGATTATTTATCCCAATTCAAATCCATGAAACTCAATCCATGAAAGAGCCACTTCTCTGACTCACCTTTTATGGAGAAAATTGGTGGCTATCAGCAGTCAGCCATATCATGATACCAGTCTGGAGAAGCTTATGGGTTGCCTACTGTAGGTAAGAGGTCAGAGAAGCTAAATTCAGAGCGAAGCTTTACTTAGACTCAAGTAGAACAGAGAATTGGAAATGAAATCGTCTTGCAGTACCTGGGTGGTATGATATCGGCATATGCACACTGGCTGCCAGGGACCACTCTTAAAGTACTCTTAAATTGTTATCCTAAGTAAAGGGGCAAAACCATAAAAAACAAAAGAAGTGTGTAGTATAAGCAAGCTCTGTTGTCACTGTGATCCTGTGCTGAAGTCCCAGCAGGAGTGGGAGAGTGGGACATACTTGTAAAGAGAACCCCCCTTGACTCTGGGACTCTTAAAGGAAGGACTCTAAAACAATAGATATCAAACTAAAACGTCCTCAGGAATCATGCTGGGGAAACAGAAACACTGAAAAGCTCTTGGTCCAGAACGCCAAAGGACAGATCAGCCTCCAATGAGGAGATCCCACACCCACACACTTCCCTAATCAGCCTCCAGTGAGGAATTCCCACACACTTCTCAAATCAGCCTCCAATGAGGAGTTCCCACACACTCCCTTCATAGCTTCCAAAGAGGAGATCCCACACACTAGCCTCCAATGAGATGCCACACACTTCCGGTCATCTTCTCCTGGAAGTAAATGAATTCATTTGTGTGCCTTGGCTTTTCGTTTGTTCTTTTCTACACAGTTGGAACACTGTTAGAGGGAAAGTGGAGAGAAACAAAGTAAATCCGCTATCCTTTACCTAATATCCGTTTCCTAATATTTTCTAGATATAGCAAAAGTCAAGTCTGCAGATCTAATTGCCCTGCAGTAACACTGTGACTCAGAGCCTTTGCATTAATAACTCGATAGGATGAAATTAACATGGGGCTAAAGGTTGGTTCTTCTCCAACATTGACTCATCTGGGGAAATAGGCAAACAGTTGAGTTTTCAATTTTCCAGGTGCAAAGCCTAAATATTTAGATAAGGACTTAAATTCTGTGATTTTATTAGATGCCCATCCACATGGAATGGGAATTAAATATCAAGATTGACATTTTTCTTTTGTCATTAATTCTTACATTCAACTTACGTAGTTACCATCAAACAGCTACTGGCTTACCTGTAAGTGCTGTATTTTATCAAGAGTTGGTGTCTAAAGTAATTAGAAAGTCTGGATATTGAATTTCCCATGAAGTGCATGCATCAAAATCTATTTATTATTCCTCTTTGCATTGCCCTGATTAACCCACCTCATGTCTTATTAACATAATTGGTTCTAATTCTCTCATTCTTTCCTAGCTGAATAATCTTAATAAACATTTGGGGAGAACATTAAAGGAACTGGTATTTTCATAAGAAAAAGATAAATATAATACAATCAATCATTAGTTTTCTGGAATACAAAACATGGGTAATGATCAGCAATTTATCATTTCCACAATGGAGGAAAAAACTGAAACCAAAAGAAACATTATAATCACCAAAAAAAAGTTATAGTCATTTTTCTTATTTTGCTCTCTAGAGTTTGATACTGAGAAAAATTACCAAAGCCTTTGTTCTAGGTATAACTTGAAAAAAATAAGAGATACATGTGAGGTGGTTTCGTTGAAGGGCCACTTGAAAACAATATAGGAAATTGGTTTCTCTTGAGTTAGTAATGGTTCGTTTTGATTGTCCATTTGGTTTGGAAGGCATCCAGATTAGTCAGGCACACCTCTGTGTGTGACTCTTAGGGTCCTTCCGGAGAACATGTGGTACAGAAACTTAGAGAGAGACCTTCCCTTAGTTGGAACAGCAAGCCAATGGTCCGGGACTCAAAACTCAGCAGAGGTAAAGAGGGGAAGGCAGTCTGCCAGCACATGCACATTCCACAGGCCAGTACACCTATCACAGCCACCAACACCCTTGGGCTCCTGCCTCCTCTCGTCACGCTCTCACACCAGCAGCTCTGCCGGGTCATTCCCAGGCCTTCAGGACTGGTAGGAGACCATTGATTCCTCTTATTCTGACATTTGCGGTTGGTTGAGCTCATCACTTTCCAGGCTCCTAGGCTTACCATTGTACAAGTGGCCATTTTTGGAAGACCTTGTACCTCTGGAGGTACAAGACATACACATACAAATAGTCTACTTGCTTTGCTCTTCTAGATAGTCACTCCAAAAATGCAATTGTATTTGCAAAGATATGTAGAAAAGATCACTCCACCGGCTCTAAGTCTTACAGCACCGAGACTCTCGACATCAAAATTCATATAGAATCAAGAACACCTTTCCAACCACTTATTCTGCAAAGGCTGGGGTCCTATTTTTGAGTAGGTGCATGAAGTAAGAATGTTAAACATAGCTCCCACTGGGCTATAACTAAACTTTGTCACATGAATCGCGTAATTTGCCCCAAGGAAATCTGGAGCAGAGCTATTTCTGGTACAACATCTCCATGGTGAAGATTCTGAAACTTCTCAGTGCCTTGTTTGGGGTTGCAGAAACACTAGAAGAGAATTACAACTGCTGCTTGCAACCAGTTGACGGGCTAAGACTTTAGAAGAATTCAGTAATCACTAATTTTAATAATGAACATTAATATATTTGCACATCTTCTCACACTCAAAACAATGCTATATTCTCAGGAAAGTTTCCTTGTCTGGAGCTACGCAATTCATAAGTGTATAGGAGAGGATTTGAATTTGAGTTCAGACAAACATTTTTACATCTGAAAGCAGTAGAGATGGGAATATTTGGGGACTGAATTTCTTTGTTTTTTTTTTTAATTGGTAACTTCAAATTTACTCTCTTTTGCCACCTGTGTCCTATCTTTTTCTTTCTTTTCGTTCTATTTCTAATTTTATTTTATTTTATTTTTATTGGAACTTTTTTATTTACATTTCAAATGTTATTCCTTTTCTCCGTTTCCTGGCCACAAGCCCCCTAGCCTTTCCCCACTCCCCCTTTTTCTATGAGGGTGTTACCCTCCCCAAACAACCCCCTTCCTGCCTCTCCGCTCTGATATTACCCCTACACTGGGGGGTCCAGCCTTGGCAGGACCAAGGGCTTCTCCTCCCATTGGTGCCCAACAAGGCCATCCTCTGCTACATATGCAGCTGGAGCCATGGGTCTGTCCATGTGTGTGCTCTTTGGGTAGTGGTTTAGTTCCATGGAGCTCTGGTTGGGTGGTATTGTACTTATGGGGTTGCAAGCCCCTTCAGCTCCTTCAATTCTTTCTCTAACTCCTCCAGTGGGGACCCTGTTCTCACTTCAATGGTTTGATGCTAGCATTCACCTCTGTATTTGTCAAGCTCTCGCTGATTCTCTCAGGAGACAGTTATATCAGGCTCCTATCAGCATGCACTTCTTGGCTATATCAATATTGTCTAGGTTTGGTAGCTGCATATATATATAGGCTGGATCCCCAGGTTGAGCAGGTTCTGAATGGCCATTCCTTCTGTCTCTGCTCCAAACTCTGTATCCATGTCCCCTCCTATGGATATTTTTGTTCCCCCTTTTAAGAAGGACTGAAGCATCTGCACTTGAGTCATCCTTTTCCTTGAGCTTTATGTGGTCTATGGATACTATTTTGGGTAATTCCATCTTATAAGTGAGTGCATACCATATGTGGGGTTTTTTTTTTGGTTTTTTGTTTGTTTGTTTGTTTTGTTTTTGTAGATTGGGTTACCTCACTCAGGATGACATTTTCTAGTTTCATCCATTTCCCCATGGCTTGCATGAAGTTATTGTTTTTAATAGCTGAGTAGTACTCCATTGTCTAGATGTACCACATTTTCTGTATCCATTCCTCTCTTGAAGGGCATCTGGGGTCTTTCTATCTTCTGGCTATTATAAATAAGGCTGCTAGTGGAGCATGTGTCCTTGTTATATGTTGGAGCATCATTTGGGTATATGCCCAGGAGTGGTATAGCTGGGTCCTCAGGAAGTACTATAGCTAATTTTCTGAGGAATCTCCAGACTGATTTCCAGAGCAGTTGTACCAGCTTGCAATCCCACCAAAAGTGAAGGAGTGTTCCTCTTTCTCCACATCCTCACCAGAACCTGTTGTCACCTGTGTTTTTGATCTTAGCCATTCTGACTGGTGTGAGATGGAATTTCAGGGTTGTTTTGATTTGCATTTCCCAGATGACTAAGGATGTTGAACATTTTAGGAACTTCTCAGTCATTTGATATTCCTCAGTTGAGGATTCTTTGTTTAGCACTGTACCCCCTTTTTAATAGGGTTTTGGTTCTCTGGAGTCTAACCTCTTGAGTTCTTTGTATATATTGAATGGTAGCCATCTATTGAATGTAGGATTGGTAAAGTTCTTTTCCCAATTTGTTGGTTACTGTTTTGTCCTAACGACAGTGTCCTTTGCCTTATAGAAGCTTTGCAATTTTATTAGGTCCTGTTTGTCGATTCTTCATCTTGGAGCATAAGCAATTGATGTTTTGTTCAGGAAATTTTTCCCTGTGCCCATGTGTTCGAGTCTGTTCCCCATTTTTCTTCTATTAGTTTGAGTGTATCTGGTTTTATACGGAGGTCCTTGATCCACTTGTACTTAAGCTTTGTACAGGGTGATAAGAATGGGTCAATTTGCATTCTTCTGCAGGCTGACCTCCAGTTGAACCAGCACCATTTGTAGAAAATTCTATCTTTTTTCCATTGGATGGTTTTAGCTCCTTTGTCGAAGATCAAGTGACCATAGGCATGTGGGTTCATTTCTGGGTCTTCAATCCTATTCCATTGATCTGCCTACATGTTTCTGTACCAACATCATACAGTTTTTTAACTATTGCTCTGTAATACTGCTTGGGGACAGGGATGGTTATTCTCCCAGAAGTTCTTTTATTGTTGAGTATAGTTTTCGCTAAACTGTTTTGTTGTTGTTGTTGTTGTTGTTGTTATTCCTAGTGAATTGCTCTTTCTAACTCTATGAAGAATTGAGTTGGAATTTTGATGGGGATTGCATTTAATCTGTAGATAGCTTTTGATAAAATGACCATTTTTACTATATTAATCTGCCAATCCATGAGCATGGGAGGTCTTCCCATCTTCTGAGATCTTCTTCAATTTCTTTCTTCAGAGACTTAAAGTTCTTGTCATACAGATCTTTCACTTGCTTGGTTAGAGTAGCACTGAGTTATTTCATGTTATTTGGGACTGTTGTGAAGGGTGTCATTTTCCTAATTTTTTCCTCAGCCTGTTTATCCTTTAAGTAGAGGAATGCTACTGATTTGTTTGAGTTAATTTTATACCCAGCCACTTTGCTGAAGTTGTTTATCAGGCTTAGTAGTTCTAGGTGAATGTTTTGGGGTCACTTAAGTATGCTATCATATGCATATAGTGATATTTTGACTTCTTCTTTTCCAATTTGTATCCCTTTGAGCTTCTTTTGTTGTCTGATTGCTCTTGCTAGGGCTTCAAGTACTACTATAAATAAGTAGGGAGAGAGTGGGGAGCTTTGTCTAGTCCCTGATTTTAGTGGAATTGCTTCAAGTTTCTCTCCATTTGGTTTGATCTTGGCTAATGTTTTGCTGTATATTGCTTTTACTATGTTAAGTATGGGTCTTGAATTCTTGATCTTTCCAAGACTTTTAACATGAAGGACTGTTGAATTTTGCCACATGCTTTCTCAGCATCTAATGAGATGATCATATGCTTTTTATCTTTGACTTAGTTTACATAGAGGATTAAGTTGATGGATTTCCCTGTATTGAACCATCCCTGCAGTACTGGGATGAAGCCTACTCAATCACCATGAATGGTCCTTTTGATGTGGTCTTGGATTCAGTTTGCAAGAATTTTATTGAGAATTTTTGCATCAATATTTATAAGAGAAATTGATCTGAAGTTCTCTTTAGTTGTTGGGTCTTTGTGTTGTTTAGGTATAAGCAAAGAAGGAATTGGGTAGTTTTCCTTCTGTTTCTATTTTGTGGAATAGTTTGGACAGTATTGGTATTAGGTCTTCTATGAAGGTCTGATAGACTTCTACACTAAACCCATCTTGTCCTGGACTTTTTTTGGTTGGGAGACTTTTAATAACTGCTTCTTTTTCTTTAGGAGTTATGGGACTGTTTAGATGGTTTATTTGATCCTAATTTAAATTGGTACCTAGTATCTCTCTAGAAATTGTTCATTTCATCCAAATTTTTCAGTTTTGTTGAATATAGAATTTTGTAGTAGGATTTGATGATTTTTTAATTTGCTCAGATTCTGTTGTTATGTCTCCTTTTACTTCCTGATTTTGTTAATTTGAACACACACTCTGTGCTTTCTGGTTAGACAGGCTAAAGGTTTATTGATCTTGTTGATTTTCTCAAAGAACCAGTTCCTAGTTGATTCTTTGTATAGTTCTTTTTGTTCCTATTTGGTTGATTTCAGCCCTGAGTTTGGTTATTTTCTGCCATCTACTCCTCTTGGGTGTTACTTGCTTCTTTTTGTTCTAGAACCTTCAGGTGTGCTGTCAAGCTGCTAATGTATACTCTGTCCAGTTTCTTCTTGGAGTCTCTCAGAGCAATGAGTTTTCCTCTTAGAACTGCTTTCATTGTGTCCCATAAGTTTGGGTATGTTATACCTTCATTTTTATTAAATTCTGAAAAGTCTTTAATTTCTTTCTTTATTGCTTCCTTGACTATGTTATCATTGAGTAGAGCATTGTTCAGCTTCCGTGTGTAGATGGTCTTTCTCATTATTGTTGTTTTTGAAGAGTAGCCTTCATCCATGGTGATCTGATAGGATGCATGGGATTATTTCAATCATCTTGTATGTGTTGAGGCCTGTTTTGTAAAAAAAATTGTGGTCAGTTTTGGAGAAGGTACTGTGAGGTATTGAGGAGGCATATTCTTTTGTTTTGGGATGAAATGTTCTATACACATCTGTTAAATCCATTTGGTTCATACTTCTGTCAGCTTCTCTATGTCTCTGTTTAGTTTCTGTTTCCATGATCTGTCCATTGATGAGAGCAGGGTGTTTAAATCTTCCACTATTATGGTGTGAGGTATAATGTGTGCTTTGAGCTTTAGTAAGGTTTCTTTTGTAAATGTAGGTATGCTTACATTTGGAGCATATATATTCAGTATTGAGAGTTCATCTTGGTGGATTTTTCCTTTGATGAATATTTCCTTATCTTTTTTATAACTTTTGGTTGGAAGTGGATTTTATTTGATATTTGAATGGCCACTCCAGTTTCTTGGAAAGATTTGCTTGGAAAATTGTTTTCTAGCCTTTTACTCTAAGGTAGTGTCTACCTTTGTCACTGAGGTGTGTTTCCTGTATGTAGCAAAATGCTGGGTCCTCTTCATATATCCAGCGTGTTGATCTAAGTCTTTTTACTGGGAAATTCAGTGTATTGATGTTAAGAGATATTAAGGAAAAGTGATTGTTGTTTCCTGTTATTTCTGTTGTTAGAGGTGGAATTCTGTTTGTACAGCTCTCTTTTGTGTTTGTTGCAAGGAGATTACTCTCTTGCTTTTTTGGGGTGTACTTTCCATCCTTGTGTTAGAGTTTTCTGTCTATTATCTTTTTTAGGGCTGGATTTGAAGAAAGATACTGTGTAAATTTTGTTTTGTCATGGAATATCTTGGTTTCTCCATCTATGTTAATTGAGAGTTTTGCTGGATACAGTAACCTGGGCTGGCATTTGTGTTCTCTTAGGGTCTGTATGACATCTGGGCAGGATCATCTGGCTTTCATAGTCTCTGGTGAGAAGTCTTGTGTAATTTTGATAGGTCTGCCTTTCTAGGTTACTTGACATTTTTCCCTTACTGCTTTTAATATTCTTTCTTTGTTTTGTATGTTTGGTGTTTTGACTATTATGTGATGGGAGGAATTTCTTCTCTTGTCCAATCTATTTGGAGTTCTATACACTTCTTGTATGATTATGGGCATGTCTTTTTTAGCTTAGGGAAGTTTTCTTGTATAATTTTGTTAAAGATATTTACTGGTCCTTTAATTTAGAGTCTTCGCTCTCTTATATACCTATTATCCTTAGGTTTGATCTTCTCATTGTGTCCTGGATTTCTTGTATGGTTTGGGTTAAGAGCTTTTTGTGTTTTATATTTTCTTTGACAGTTGTATCAATGTTTTTTATGGTATCTTCTGCTCCTCAGTTTCTCTATTCTATCTCTTATATTCTGTTGGTGATGCTTGCATCTATGACTTCTGATAACTTTCCTAGGATTTCTATCTCCAGGGTTGTCTCCCTCTGTGATTTCTTTATCTTTTTCCATTTTTAAATCATGGATTGTATTTTTTCAATTCCTTTACCTGTTTTGTTGTATTTTCTGGTAATTCTTTAAAGAACTTTTGTGTTTCCTCTTTAAGGGTTTCTACTTGTTTATCTGTGTTGTCCTGTATGCCTTTAAGGGATTTATTTATGTCCTTCTTGAAGTCCTCTATCATCATCATAAGATGTGATTTTAAATCTAAATCTTGCTTTCTGGTGTGTTTGGATATCCATTATTTGCTTTGGTGGGAGAACTGGGCTTTGATGATGCCAAGTAGTCTTGGTTTCTGTTTCTTAGGGTCCTATGCTTGCTTCTCATCATCAGGTTGTCTCTTGGTATTAGCTTGTTTTGCTGTCTCTCACAGTGGTTTGACCCTTCTGTAAGCCTGTGTGTCAGCACTTCTGTAGACCTGCTTTCTTACACCTGGATCTGGGTACAGAGAGCTGTATGCACAGGCAGAAACTAGAAGTGTCCTGTCCCAGACTGCTCCTGGGTTTGTGTGTCTTGAGGCCTCCAGGCAGATTGCTTGGAGGAGAAGAGTTGTTCTTCCCTCTGCTCTCAGGTGTTTCAGCTCTTCTGGTGACTGGCTTTCAGCTATGGACGCCAGCATAAACTGAAAGGGTCCTGCCCCTGACTGCTACCAACTTCCTGTGCCCAAAGGTCACTAGGCAGGTTCCTCTTGGGCCAGGAATGTTAGCAGCAGTAGTTCTCTCCTCTGAGCTCTCAGGATTGTCTGTACTTCTGAGAGTCCAACTGTCTCCTTCAAGGGATTTGGGTACAGAGAGCTGTCAGAATTTCTAAAGTAATCGCCAGATATGAGATTTCAGCTTCCAGTTTTACCACACTCAAATATTTTACCCTGTTAAATTTGATAAAATGTTAAACTGTTAGAATTTTGTGAAAAATATGGATGTCTTAATAAGTAACATTGTGTAAAAAATGATATAAAAAATTCAGATTGGAAATGAGGTATACCATCAGTGTTCAGGGGAATTATAGAATATGCTAGATCCTGTAGCACATACAGAGATGCACAGGGGAGGGAGGGGGAAAGGAGGGGGAGAGAGAGAGAGAGAGAGAGAGAGAGAGAGAGAGAGAGAGAGATGGAGGAAGGTGTCCTTATCATTTTTACCAATTTTATTCCATTTTGTGTTAAAAACTAAAAAGTAAAAGGTACTCAAGGGAGAATGCAAAGTATTTGATAATCTTACAATAGGACAAGCCTTCCTTCTCAAGAATGACTTAAAAGCCAAAAGAGTATTAAAGTTTGGTAGACTCGCCTCTTCTACTTTAAGAAATCTTGATAAATTAAGACTAACATAGCCACTTCAAGCAAATATAAAGAGAATACATTCACCGGAAAGAGTATAGAGATTTGTCAGATCATTTGTGTGTAAAATGTAGCAATGCCATGCTGTACAACCCAACAGAAGTGTGCACAGTGTCCAAGAAGAGGGAGTTTACACTGGAAACAAAGATGGAAAGAATTCTTACATGTAAAAAAAGTGTTGAAACTTACTTGTAATACAAAACACAGGGCCAGAGGGATGGCTCCGTGTATAAGGTGTGTGCTCAACAAGCCTGGCACTGTCCAGAACTTACGGGGTGGAAGGTGAGACGCGCCTTGTGCAAGTGCTTCTCTGACCTCCACAAGGAGTTTGTGATTTGTGTGCACCAACCGACTAACACAAACACAGACCCACACATACACAAAATAAGTAATTTAAAAAAAATTCTTAAAGAAAGATACCATCTTTGACATCGCATTAAGATGCCAATTATTTGTATTTGATGGGCAACATTAAGAAGTCTTGTTTAAACATGTATAAATACTTATTAAAATGTATGGATGAATCATACTGAAAAGAATGTGGAGAAACAGTTTATTCGCCAGATAATTGATATAATTTACACAGAGAATGATTGGGTGATAAATATCTAGAAGCAAATTAAAGAAAAGCACCTACTCTTCTTTCCTGTAACAACTTCACACAGAATGCCACCATTTTAATACAATCCCATATGTGTAAATGTTTTGTATGCATATCATATATTTTGAATACTCATAATTTTACATTTTGTAATAGCAAAAAGTTGGAAGCCATGTAAGTGCCTATCAATAAGGAAGTAACTCAGTTACTTATGGTTCACTCATAGTGCAGTGTCATTTTGTAAAAGACTTTCTGTTGTTATTCTCACGTGCATATACGTCCACTGTTTTGTACATTTAAGTGCAGGTAGCCAGGAGAAGGCATTTGACCGTTTGGTGGTGGAGTTACATAGAGCTTTGGGTTGTACATCATGTGTGCTGGGAGCAGAATTTGGGTCTTCTAGAAGCTCTTTTAACCCCCGAGCCATCTCTGCAGTCCCTCATTTGGAACATATGAGCACGCATAAGCACACATGTTCATTACTTATACACTACGTCTTTTTGGTTTACCTCATGTTTTTCTCGTTTTGCTTGCTCCTCCAAAAATTTACTGCATTAGTGCTGACATTTTAAAGACAGCACAATCGTGCAAAATTCACAGGGCAAGGAACTGTTATGTCTCAGTGATAAAGCAGAAAAAACAAACTAGAAGCAGGTGGGACATTTCAGCTTTCAAAAATCCACCCACAGTGACATACTTTCTCCAGTACGTACGTACCTCAAAACAGCGTGGACCAAGTGTGTACATACCTGAGTCTATGCGGGACAGTTTCACTCAAACCACCATTATCTCACTCCTTGGATCCCATCAGCCTCACAGCATTTCAAAAATAATGTTAAACCTGCAGTTAAAAACAGAGCTAGCTGGGTTTGTGGTTCAACAAATAAGGGAAGAACTCAAGGGGTCTTTCTTTTACTGAGTACTTTACAGTAGAGAGGCATCATTTACTATCCAGGTTATCAAGAGTCATCAAAGTAAATGTCTGTATTAAGGGACAAGGCACAAAAACCTTACAGGTAGATGACGTCTAGAACCCCACCCCTTACTGAGGAGTGATGGCACTAATAGGTTTCCCACATAAAGAACATGTGAGCAATAATAATAGGACTTAGTGGAGAGAGAGAGAGAGAGAGAGAGAGAGAGAGAGAGAGAGAGAGAGAGAGAGAGAGAGAGAGAGAGAATGAAGTGGTTGGGAGAATTCTGGGTGAGGAGGTAGTGGATATAGATAAGATTAAATACATTGTACTCATGTATAGAATTTTAGGAGAATAAATACAATATTATTTAAAAACAGGAATCTGCTTTGATTTTTTTTTCCTGAAGAATATCGTATGGTCTCTGGAAGTTCCTAATAAAGTGTCACTTTCTAGAGACATGTCTTGGCACTGGGCTCTTTGCCCAGGTTCAGAGCTGGTCTACTCAGCACTGTTCTTTCCTAAAGCCCCAAAGAAAGAGGAGAAAATAACCAAAACAGGTTGTTTTCCTCCTGGTTGCGAGAGGAACTCACTCAACAATCATTCCTTCCATTTATATCAGAAGTGTTTCATTTGCTTATTCATATAGACATTAAAAGAACAGATTTATTGTCTGCAATCAGGTAGGGATACATTCTGAGAAATGTGTCACTAAGCAATTTTGTCACTATATGAATGTTATAGAATGCACCTGCAAAAACTAAGATGGTTATATTTTAAACGATGTCACCTTAGGGAACCCACCACTCTTGCATATGTAGTCAATGGTTGAGTAAAACTTGTCTTATAGAACAGACCAAATAAGACACAACACAACTGGAATCAAGGTAGCAGTTGTTGTTACAAGTTTTCTTTCCTCTCACTGTGGAATCCTGGTTACATGTTCTCGGCGTTCATTGTTACTGAAATAGCATATAGCTTGCATAACACACACACACACACACACACACACACGCACGCACACACACACACACAGGCACACACATACACATGCATGAACACAGCATTGGGAGTTGGTTAGCATCCTGTGCTCTCCAAATCATCATCATTTGTTTCTGTCATGGTGGTCATGTGAAAGGGAAAAATCACTAACAAGGATTCTTATTCCCCAGCTAGAGAAGTCTGGAGTCTGGGGAGGAAGGAGTTTAAAATTTTGATATAGAACTCTCCAGATATTTTGCAACAATACATGTTGTCTGTCATCCATATGCCTGTGTACAAGTAAAATTCCCTACAGAATAGAGTCTGCTTTGAAATACATGACAAATAAATCCTTTCTTAGACTGTGTATTATTGTATATGGGAGTAGGGAGAACAAAGGCAGGTAAAGTGATGCATGCTACATGTCTTCTTGCTACCGTATTTTCTGCTGTGTTCTGCACTCAGGGAAGTAAAATAATCCCCAAAGACCCTGCTTCACTTGGGAACACCACTTGCAGTGGAAAAGCAGCATCACATTAATCCGAAATATGTGCTTTCAAAGCTATGGCGATTTTTTCTGCATTTTTTAAAATCTCCAAATATTTATTGCTTAATACAACCTTCACTAAATCTCTGATACATAAATGAGTTTAAACCCAGCTGTACACTAATGCAGAACTGTGCTCTGCTTGATAGGAAATTCTAAAGATATTCTCCCCCCCTTTTCCCTACACTTTAGTGAGCTAGGTTGAGGGACCAGGCAGGTGAGCACCCTGTCTTCTCTCCTCAGGAAAGACCCCACTCCAGACTCCACATAAATTCTACCTTCTCTGATGAAGGGACCCAGAAGCTATGAGCCCAGTGAATCTCCCACCACCTTTGGGGAAGGAACCACACTTCCTCCATATCAAGTAACCCAGAACAACAGGAAGAACATTCTAGACTTGTGACTGGAAAGAGATTTCTGACAAAGATGTGGGTCTGAGCTGCAGAAGTTCAGAAATACTTTATCCAAATTCTTTCCACGGCCTTCCTGCCCTCCAGTCCCTCTTGCTTGGGATGATTCTGGCCATTTGTGACTTCATTTTAATGCATTAACATAATTATACCCTCGTATTTCAAATCATGACTCAACTGAATCTCTTGTTAAGCCAAACATTTACACAGAGGTAACATGTTCAGAGTCTGTGACACGAGGAACACGTGTTCGTGAGAGACACTGTAAAGATTTATTTATTTAGTATATATAAGTACACTGTTGCTGTCTTCGGACACACCAGAAGAGGGCATCTGATCTCATTACAGATGGTTGTGAGCCACCATGTGGTTGCTGGGATTTGAACTCAGGACCTCTGGAAGAGCAGTCAGTGCTCTTAACCACTGAGCCATCTCTACAGCCCAGAGAGACACTGTAAAGAGGTGGCAGTAACTGATTCTTGGCTTGCTTTCTAGAGGGAACAGAAATGGAGGAGAACTAATGGGGATTGAGGAATGGCTCTTTGATTAAGAGCTTGCTGCTCTTGCTGAAGAATGATATGGTTCCCAGAACTCATGTCAGCGGGTCCACAGTTGTCTGTAACGCAAGCTCTGGGGGATCCAATATTTCCATCTGGCCTCCAGAACATCAACACACATATGACATACATCACACCCCCCCACGGGTGTGCACACACAGGTGCACACAAAAATACACATAAATAAAATAAGTCTTTAAACGGGAAGTAGACCAGCTAAAAATCACAACGTTTCAACTTCTTCACCTCCGAGGTCCCTCTGATTTTCCATCAGGGGCATATCTTTTGTTGCTGTTGGACACTGCACTAGGTGGATACCCCAAGCCCCTACTGCCTTCTCATACCAATCATAGGACTGAGTGTGGGATAACACTTCTGTGGTATTTGGTTGCTATCAAAGAGCATGCATGAATAATCAGGCAATGATGCTTTAAATTTAAGGATAAACAGCCTGCTACATCCTGATAGGAAAACTCACTGCAACCATAATCAGTCTCTGCTAAATTTAGCCACACACAACTAATGACTAGAGCAAAGCTACATCACCCCAAGGGCAGGTCAGCGCTGACAGTTATGACCTCCATTAATGGCAATCTGCTTTGCCTCTGTCCTTTCTAGAGTATGATCACAGTCATATGGGTGGAGGTGGCAGTAGAAATATTCTAGACATGGCAATTTAGCTTGTAAGCAAAGCGGTTATGAGTGAGTGTGTGCACAGCTAAAAGCTCTAATGAGCTGGAGTTTGCCAGGACAGTGCTGAGGGGCTGCCTCTGACTGTGGGCACATTTAGTCTCCGATAGCCTGAGTAGTAAAATCTACCCATGGTGTCAACTACAGGGATAAATTTGAAGAGTTTACACATGGGTGACCCTAACACTTTAATAATATGACCAGGTGGCAGCATCAGAAGTTGTTAGTGAGACTCAAGATAGAAGCTGAGACCCACTCCTATCTCCAGGAGAGGAGCTCTGTGTTAGACACTTTCGTAGCAGCCATGGTAAAAAGTCTGCCTATAAAGCTTTATAAGTGGGCATTTGGGCTACTAATTTGACGATGGGCTGGTCCCTGATGGCATGGAGTAGTTGCCAATAGGAGTATGAGGTAGGTTGCATCAGGGTCAGGAAGCAGAGAGAGGTGGACGCCAGAGGCCAGCTTGTATTCTCCATTTCATTTATTCTCTGGTACACCACCCTGTGAGGTGGGGCTGCCCTCATCCAGCTCGGGTGTTCTGTCCTAAGTCAAACATTTCTGTAAGCACCTTTTTCTCTGTGTGGCTGGCTCCAGAGGTGTGCAACACGCCCACACGCACTTGGATATGCTGATGATAAACCTCTAGTTCTATAGACTTTTCATAGTGAGTGGAAACGGCACAGGAAAATGATGCACGTAAGAGATGATGTCTAACAGGTATGAGCAAGTACTTTATTCTTCTAAAAATGAGGCATTATCAGCTGGTAGTTAATTTATTAAAATGCTTTAGTGGTCAGCTAAAATCCCTCTGTCATATGTTGGGGAAAGAGTCCTCGTTAATTTTTTTTTAATAAAATAGAAATTTGGAGCCAAGTGTGGTAGCACATGTCACCTTAGCACTTAGGTAGTGGGATGAGAAGGATCAAGATTTTAAGGTCCACCTATGCTAAATGGTGAATTCAAAACCAGCCAGCATTCCAGGAGCTGATGTTTCAAAAACAGAAACAAACTAACAAACATCGCAGATGGTTTCAGGAATATATACCCCAGAGTAAAGAAGTCGCCACAGAGTATCAATGCCTGCATACCTCTTCCTAATGTGGCTAAGTTATGGATTTAGCCCAGGTGCCTGCCAGCAAATGAGTGGGTAAAGAAAATAGATGTGTGTGTGTGTGTGTGTGTGTGTGTGTGTGTGTGTGTGCAAGGAGTTTTTTTCAGCCAGGAAGAATGAAATTATGCTGTTTGTGAGGAAATGAATAGAAATGGAGGCTATCATGGTAGGCAAAAGAAGCCAGCTGTAGAAGGTTTTCTCTCATCTGTGAAAACAAACAAGCAATCAAGCAAAAAGGAATAACTAACCTGCAAGTACATGATAGCGTATCAAGGAGGAGAAGGGGAGGGCACAAGAGAATAGTGAAGAGGGAACAATCCTGTAAATCTATGTCATTATGAGAATGTCAGAGATTCCTATTAATTCATGCAAATAATATATGTTCATAATTCTAATGAACAGTTAGAGGGGGCGAGGATATAATGCCCTATACATTATTCCAAACATGTTGTTATGTATTTTTTTCCTTGATGTAGGAAGAAAGGAATGGTATTGATTAATGAAAAACCTACCTGAGACTGAGGTAGTACTTTAATAGTCCATAAATGACTATGGAAGCCCTTTCCTTGCCTTTTTCTCTCTTCACTGTTCTCTTGAAGGGGTTCTGACTTCATCCATCTGTGTACTAGACACTGGCTACTTATTTTGCAGGCTATAAATTTCCTTTCGGTTGAGCTTAGGTTTAAAGCAGTGAAGTCTTCTCACTTTGTCTTTTGAGATCTTGGAAACAAGGAAGAGCTCTAATTAAGGACAATCAGGAAAGCCAGAGGCTCCAATGCAAAGGCTTATTGGCTAAAACAAGGCAGCGGCGCACTGTTTATCATTGGGGTTGGTAGAAAGAGCGAGCTCACGACTTGTTTGCAACATTCTTCAGGATTCTGATTAAAGCAAGTTGCAGAAAGAGGAAGTGTTGCCTCGGATCCTGGGCCAAGTCTTGAGAAATGGACATTAAATATGAGAAATTGCTTGAGCTCAGCCGAGTTTCACTGTGATCGATAATTCCAGAAAGTACCACTACATCTTCATTCTCTGGAAATTGGCTTTTGTGAGCCTTGTCCCGGGTGCGGAGGTGGCGTGAGCGGAAGTAGGGGTAGTGGAGGTGGGGGCCCACTTAAATCTGAAAACATCAGACGCATCCTTCAGTCCGAGAGACCATTTTGAATAGAAATTGTTTGATTGTGGGGGTGGTTATGAAATTCTTTCAGCTTTAAAGCAGCGATTCTCCACCTCATTAATTCTTCATTCAAAGTTCTTCATTGTTTAAACACTAGCTGTTTGTCCCCTGCTCAGAGCTGCTGATTTGGAAAGAATCTTGTCACATTCATTAACCACAGAGGCTTCCCAGGGCCTTGCTGCATTACGTATTAAATGAGTGGCTGTTTTTATGGCCCATCATAATAAAACGAAAATCTCAAGATCTATTTCCTATCATCAAACAACCGCACTGATTAAAAGAGCCAATCCAGGGAGATGGCCCCAAAATCTGCTTTTGCCAAATTGGCAGTGAGCGTGCAAACTCGGAAAGACCTCTGCAGTGTTGCTTAAAGATGCAACCCAACCAGCCAGTATTGTAGAGGTGCACAGCACTCATAGTACTAATGTAATTGGTGCAAGAAGAGTCTGGAAAGGTGAGGTGATCTGTAGCCTCTGCAGAAGTTTGGCCGTGCCTTGACGCTTTTAATGTGAATTGCAGGAGCAGAGAACTCCTTAACAGCAAACTGCACACGGCATTGGATCGCCTTAATTTGTCTTTGTTTCCCCAGACTCCACCTATCACCGTGGTCTCCACCGATTCCCAAGTATTCATCTTTAGATTGTTTTAATAGAAACTTCTAGAGGTTACCCAGGTATGCAGCGATTAAGCCTAAGGTTTTAAGTTTTTTTTCTCAGTGTCCTCAGCTTTGTTTCTCTCTATAGATCCATATGAGGAGCATGTCCTACTCCTGCCATCACTAAACCCCACCCTCATCTCTGGAGAGAGAAGCATAGATCACTTTTTGAATCCAGTACCTGGGAACTTTCCTTCTTGTGTGGACCTGCAGGTAAAGATGATTTTTTTTTTTTGCCTGGATTCCTTTTTATGTTTTTCCTCCCTTTAAAGTTTATGTTGTACCCATCACACTCTGTGGTCAGTGGAGGGGATCTAGACAGGTAATGCTGAGCCTCAGGGAAATGATAAAACCAAATATGCCATATCGGTTGGAAGACTGGTGTTGCTTATAGAACAAGTCCAGGGATGGGCTTTCCCCTCAATTCCCATAACCCCAAAGACTGGAACAAATTAATGGGAACAAACCTGGTGCTCCACCCACCAGGGAAGAACCATCTCATACTATATGACAGGCTGACAGTTAAACTTTATATCCAGAGCTGGAGCAAACTTTTCCCTGGGGTGTTGACTCTTCTTGGTATCTTTACATGCATATATATATATATGCATACATATATACACATATATGTATATATACAGATATACAAATATATACATACACAAATATACACATTGTAATAGTTTGTATATGTTTGGCCTAGGGCATGGCACCATTAGGAGGTGTGGCCTTGTTGGAGCAGGTGCATTAATGTGTTTTAATACCCTTGTCTGGAAGTCAGTCTTCTCCTAGCAGCCTTCAGATGAAGATGCAGAACTCTCAGCTCCTCCTGCACCATGCCTGCCTGGATGCTGCCATGTTCCTGCCTTGATGATAATGGACTGAACCTCTGAACCTGTAAGCCAGCCCTAATTACATGTTGTGCTTAGAAGAGTTGCCTTGGTCATGGTATCTGTTCACAGCAGTAAAACCCTAACTAAGACACATATAGACAAATATATATGTATGTATATATGTGGGTATGATATGTGTATGTAGGGTCTGTGTGTATGGGTGTCTGTGTGTGTGTGTGGGTGTGTGTGTGTGTGTGTGTGTGTGTGTGTGTGTGACTTGTTGATTCCTTCCTACAATTCCTGGATGTACTAAAGTCAGGACTTTCACCCTGCTAATCCATCTGTGGCTAGTTTATCACTAATTCATATACTGATCTACCTCAAGATAAAGAGGGTGTTCTTTGCCCTTACACTTGCTCAAAGAGAGTGTTTAGGATAATGATAATTATTTTAGGCTGTAGTTATTTAGCAGCATACTGTCTTCCATAACCTGTATGAGTATTTGAGTATTTTGGGGATGCTAATACATATTTTGCAGTGGTGGTGACAACTGCTCCCTGAATAGCTGTCTGTACAGCACATGCTTGATGTCTTCCATTTGGACATAAAGGTCAGAAGTCACTCGCTCTTTAATCTCTGGGTCCTCTGTCTAGCAAAGCAAGGATTCTGAGGTACTTGGGAATTGCTTCCTGAGCTTTTTCCATAAGCTGGAGCAAACAGAACTTGAATATGTAAGTTTTGTTGAACAGAGATGTAGCATCATTGAAAATGAAAATTCAAGAGCAGTGATTACTGAGGGGACTGATTTATAGGAACCCGAAGGAGATGTCCTTGAACGAGTTACAGGAATTGGGAACATGGAGATGGCACACAGAAGTGTGAAGGAGGAGATCCGCACTGTGTAGAGGACTCCTAGTTGTGCAGCTGCAGTCTCCCTTGATTCGAGTGGTCTCATAGCTCTCCAACTGGTACAGACACCTCTCCTAATGTAAACGTAAATTTTAACTCACTGAAGGGAGTTGAAGGGAATTTTGTGCTTCATTTTAGGAGAGTGGAAGGAGGTGAAGAGGGTTTTTATTTTTTTCCTTTTCATTTTTTTTTCCGTTGGTGGATTTTCAATTTCCTCTCCTTCAAAGTAATCTATATGTCAGGGCAGCATATTCTGAACCTCTGCACTGTCAATACATGTTTAAGAAATCATGAATGAATGCACACATTCAGTTGGGAGAAGTTCAGTCTTGTTAACAAATGTCACCAGATTCTGAAAGCCAGAAACACGTTGTCAACTTACTAGGTTCTCACAGGAAGCATAACTGTCAAGTCACAGAACCTTCATGGCGAGGCACATGGCCCTTGATCTGCTCCTGTCTCAGGTGATCCACAGTTTCATTTAGGCCTGTGACTTGCTTTCCTCACCGAGCAGACGCCTAACTCCAGAGCCTGTTTTGCTTGAGATAGTATACACCTCCAGTCACATCCCTGACTATCCTCACATTTTGCCTCCCTGAGAGCTACATTTCTCTCCTGATCCATTACATAGTTGTTCATAATTTAACTTTCCAGGGGAAATCTCCAGAAACAAATTGGTTTAAATCACTCATTGTAATCAAATATAGCAGATATTATTCCTTTATGCTATACATAAATACAATTAGACTTAGAAAACAAAAAAATTAAGTCAGTTAGCTCATATACTTCCTAATGTCAGAAATGTATATATAAACCCATGTCTCTGCCTCTTAGTTCATATTACTCTACTATTACTTTCATGTTGTTACTATTGTTATTGTCTCTGTGTGTGTTCCTATATGCACGTGTGTGTACATGTGCATTGAAAGGCTAGACATTGATGTCTCTGTCTGGCATCTGCTTCTATCATTCTCTGTCTTTTGTTCTTGTAGCAGACTCTCACTCTGTGGCCCTGAGTGACCTGGAAACAGCTCTGTAGGCCAGACTGGCCAGAAGCCCATTTGCATATGCCACCAAAGCCAACTTCCACCTTATTTTGTAGAGTTTCTCACTGAACGGGGAGCTCATTAGCTCACCTATGTTGGCTGGTCATCTGAACTCTGTCTCTGTCTCCCCAGTATTCTAGGCACATGATGTAACCCTTAGGTTTTTTTAGTTAGTTGGTAGGAGTCCAAAGTCAGGTCTTTGTGTTAGCTCAAAATATTTTATTGACTGAGACATTTCCTTAGCCATTTTCTCATAGAAAAGTTGTTGAAGTTTAATACATATGCATACATATATTTTTCTTGTCATACATATGTGTAGATATTGTATATGTATATATGCATATACATGCACATGCACACACATGAATATATATATGTATATGTGTATATATATATATATATAGAGAGAGAGAGAGAGACAGACAGACAGACAGAGACAAAGACAGAGAAAGAACTGCATACCTAAATTAATTTTTACCAGTCCAGCAAACTCCAATCACAGCAAGCACATTTCTCTTTCCCATGCAGCATTTCTCTTTTGACTATCATTCCTGGCACCTCAGTCATTCTGTGCTCCAGTACTGTGTCACCTTGTCCAGAGGTTATCCTGGATTCTAGGTACATAGACTAAGTTTTTTCATTCCTTTATACTTATTTGTAAGAATATTCTGGCCATTACCATTTAGTATTCATTTGTCAAAGATTTCTCTCAAGCATACCCTATACCAGGTGTTATTTTTTATTTTTTATTCTTTTTTTTTAATTGGGAATTTTTAAAACTTGCATTTCAAACGTTATCCCCTTTCCTGATTTCCCCTCTCGAGTCCCCCTATCTCTTCCCCCTCCCCCTGCCTCTATGAGAGTGTTCCCCCACCAACCCACCCACTCCTTCCCATCTCCCCACCCTGGCTTTCCCCTACATGGGGGCATTGAGCCTTCACAGGATCAAGGGCCTCTCCTCTTATTGATAGCCAATAAGGCCATCCTCTGCTACATATGTGGTTGGAGCCATGGGTCCCTCCATGTGTATTCTTTGGTTGGTGGTTTAGTCTCTGGGATCACTGGAGGGTCTGGCTGATTGATATTGTTCTTCCTATGGGGTTGAAAACCCTTTCACCTCCTTAAGTCCTTTCTGTAACTCCTCCATTAGAGACCCTGTTCTCAGTTCGAGGGTTGGCTGTGAGCATCCACCTCTGTGTTTGTCCGGCTCTGGCAGAGCGTCTCAGGAGACAGCTCTATCAAGCTCCTGCCAGTATGCACTTCTTCGCATCCACAATATTGTCTGGGTTTGGTGATAGTATATGGGATGTACCCCCAGGTGGGGTCATCTCTAGATGACCTTTCCTTCAGTCTCTGTTCCACAGTTTGTCTGTATTTCCTCCTGGGTATATTTTGTTCTCCCTTCTAAGAAGGACTGAAGCATCTACTCTTTGGTCTTCCAACTTCTTGAGCTGCATGTAGTCTATGGGTTGTATCTTGGGTATTCCAAGCTTTTCGGCTAATATCCACTTATCAGTGAGTGCCCAGGCATTGTAATGAGAACTGTAATCGTAGCCAATAGGACACTAAAGAGTCTCTGGTCTCAAGAAGCTTATAGTTTAGTAGAGGACAAAGGTAACATATGAATAATCACCTAGACATTAATGAATTATAATAAGTATAATAAAAGAGGAATGTAGACTGAAAAGAAGACAAAGAGCTGAAGAAAATATAATATCACCAGGGAAGGAAGTCAAAGTTAAAGACAGCACAGAGAAGCAAGGATAAGGTTTAGCCCATTGTCTTATTTGTCACATCAATGTGTGACAATTCAAATAGAACTTACAGGATTGGAAATTTCACCAGTTTGCAAATAGGCTGCAGAATTAAAACACAGTCTTCTGTTTATGGATTTTCCCCCTCATAACCTCTTACTACATTCATCAAGTAATCTTAAAGACTGACACACAGATTCGTGCCAGGATGAGTCAAGATATACAATATTCTGAATGTTGGAGTTCTCCGAATCTGCACACTGAAACCCTCATCTCTGGGAGGGTATGGTATCAGGATGTAGAATTCTGGGCAAGTGGTTAGATCATGAGGATGACATTGTCACAAGTGTGATTAGCCACTTTTAAAAGAAGGTCAGAGAAAGATCCAAAACCCAATAAAGTAAATATCATAAATGATGTTTTCTAAATCATCCTTCCTTAAACTACCCGATCTCACTTCTGTACACACTCTGCTTCCAAGGCTTCAAGATTCCCAACCTCTGAAGCTTTGCTAGGATTAGGCTGCACGGTCACTTTCCCAGGTTAGAGACTCATGCTCACAGCCTTCTCAGGCTGCCATTGTACTCTGGCAGTACGCCAGTTCTGAGATCCTGTGGGTGGCTATGTTCTATGGGTTCACCAGCCTCAGCTAGAGCAGCAGTTTGCATGGTCTCCTAGGTTGTCCTAAATATCCTTTGGATCTAGGAGGAGGCTCTGCATGTACTGTGCTCTTTGGCAAGGTCACTAACATATAGATGTTGGCAAGAGTCACAGCTCAAACCTTCCAGAGCAGGGCCCAGGCAGCATCTGGGACAAGTGAGTCATAGTTGGGTCGAGAGAAGTGCTGAGCCAGAATTTGGAGGGTAAATTATTGAGATGATAGAGGGCAACATGACCTGTGAGAACCTTAGGTTTTTATCCTCAAAGTCCTGTTTTGGGACTTTGATAGGCAAGGAAGCTTAGTATCTCTGAACTGTTTCTGGGTCAGGGTCATTCTTCTAAAGTCTCCATGAGCTGTCCCCCACGTCCTTCCACACATATTAATCTCCTTACCAGCCCATCTGTTGGCAGCACCTTGGGTTTTTTTCTCACAAACACTTGCTTATTTGTTACACAGTTAGGGCAAGAGGATTCATGTCTTTGTCTTCTGCTTGTCTTTTCATGATGGATCCTTTATGTAAATCGCTTCTCTCTTCTTGTGTTTTATTACATGCAGTTAAAAGAAGCCATGCAGCACTTTGAACACTTTGCTGCTTAGATGTTTCTTCTCAAGAAATCCTAGTTCATCATTCTTCAGTGCTGTCTTCCATGAAGCCCTAGGACACAGACTCAATTCAATCAACATTTTTACCACTTTGGAACAAGGATGACCTTCTCCCGGTTTCTGATGCCCCTTTTCTCATTCTCATTAGAGACCTCACCTAAATGGTTTTTACTGTCTATATTCTGGTACATTCTGATCATGGCTTTGCATGCAGCTTTTTTCCTTCTGAGCCTTGCCAGAACCTCCATCAGTGTTCCAACTCTAGCCATCCAGGTTGTACCCAGCATGTCCTGTCTTTTAAAATATTTTTAACATCTACTCACAGCCCAGTTAGACCTCCTTTGACATTTCATTTGCATTTCTTATTGAATTAGTTATACTCCTTAAGATCAATTTGAGATCTTCCTCCAGTGCTTGTGGTATAATAGAAATTTATTGGCATATAGTTCAGAAAGCTGGGCAGAACAATATCAAGAGTTGCACATCTACCAAAGACTTTCTGACTGTATCATCTCATTACATCAGGAGAAGGAGAGGAGAAGAGGGACATGGGGAGAGAAGAGAAGTGGGAGAGAGAATGGGACAAGAAGAAAGATACAAAGACAGAGAGATGGAGAAGATCTACCCATCAAAACCCCTTTAGGAATGTAATAAGCCCATTCATGAGGCTAGACTCCTAGTGGCCTATTCAGCTATTAAAGGTTGCAGTCAATGTTAAAAGGGACTCAAAGCTCATTATATGCTCTGGAGGAAAGGAACTCTTAAAGCATAGCAATTCCTCTAACCCTTCTGCATGTGAGATGTAACATGGTAACATTTTGAAATGAAAAGTAAGTCCTCCTTATTACATTGATCTTGTACTTTCCAGCTTTCACGATTGTAAGGAAAAAAAATCTTGTTTGTTTCTATGCCATCTGACTTACAGTAGTCTGTTATAATAATTCATCTGGAGAAAAAGATGACGCCAGCACCAAGATCAGAACACCTACTTAACAATGTACACAGGGCGGGGGAGACAGTTCAGTGGATAGTGTTTGTTCAAATAAGGGTTTGGACCTCTGCTGCCTCTACATATGTCTAAAAGGTATAGTGACCCATCTGTAATCCCAGTGCTTGGGAGTTGAAAACAGAAGTTCACTAGAAGCTGACTGACTAGACTCATTCAATAGGTTCAAGTGAGAGACTGTGTCAGTATGTAAGTGATAAGGGAAACATACAATATTAATACTTTCATACGTGCAAATACAAATGAATGGCAACATACGTGTGAACGCATACACATAATACACATACAATAATATAATAAATGCATAAATATAAAGGTTTTGGAACTATATTGTTTTTATAAACTTAAGAGTTTAGAGGAATGTTCTAGAAAAATCCTACATTACAGTAAGTGGACTATTATAGCTTGTATATGGTTTGTCCACAAAATTCATGTTAGGTTTAATTTCAAAATATAAGAGTTCCGAAGGCTTGTAAAACCATTAACAGGTAGAGTTACTGGTTCATGATCGTCATCAGGAGGGGATTAATCCTAGTCTTGCAAAACGAGTTGCATCTTGCAGGGGTCAATTAGTTCCAGTAGACTGTTATAAGAGAAAAACTAGACTCTTGGCACAGTCTTGCTCCCATTTTCAAATATGGAATTTCATTCTTGCATATACCCTAATTTGTTTCGTGTTGCTGTGATAAGTGTCATGGCCAATGTCATCCTAGGGAGAGGATGGGGCTTATTTTAGAATACAGGTATAGTCTACCATAAATAGAAGCCAAGGCATGAACTAGAGGCAGAAGCTTAAAGCAGAAACTAAAGACCAATATAGCTTACTTGTTTGCTTTCTTGATTTGCTCAGCTACCTTTCTTATATAACCCAAGGCCACTTGCCCAGAGATAGCACCTCTAACAGAGAACTAGATGTTCACAGGTCAGCTAGCAGTTAAGAAGATGACTTATACACATGGCCACAGGCCAGTCTTAATCCGGGCAATTCTTAGTTGAGACTCCTTATTCTAAAGTGACTACTCATGTCAAATTGACAAAACTGAGCAGCACATATACTCTTCTGTCATGTGATGATGTCAACACAGTACAGCTGTCACAAGTCAGAGCCAAGCTGACACTGTCTCCATGCTCTTAAAACCACCAAAGAAGGAGAATGGTAAATCTTTTTATTTAAATTGTACCCAGAATCAAATTATTTAGTACAGCAACTTAGGCTACTAAAGGCAGTTCTGATGAGAGCTGAGAGGGAAGAAAAGGAGAGGTTTAGTGAAAAGATTAGCCTTCTTAGAGAATGTCTAAGTGGTTCAGGACACAATCTGGGAGAAATGCTAACCACAGGGTCATTCTGATTAGGTCTCAGTTGGGAATGAAGAACATGTTAAAAATAACTTAAGGAAACCTCATCTTGATTGTGATGTGATGCACCTTGGCTCAGTTGTTCTCAGGCCCCAGTCCTTTATGAAAAGTAGAAGTTGTGAACAATGAGATCAGGTATTTGATGAATGAAAACTGAAAGCTGTATGTTGAAATTCTTACTTGACTTCTCCTGAGTCTGTATAATGAAATTCAAGAAGAAGAATTCAACTTAATATCGAACTGCTAAGCAAAAGAGAAGCAAAAGATGAAAAGGTCTGGGCCTGTCCTTGGTGGATAAAATGAGATAGAAACAAACACAACTCTGGCCAAATGATTCTGAGATCAGACTGCCAGGGATGAGCCAGCTTGATAGAAGTGATTGCTAAGCATGGAGGTGATGGAAGAATGGTACCAAAGGCATTTTGGAGGCCACGCTGGATGCCCTTCCCACATAGGGTCCAGAGTACAGGGACATAGGCACACAACAATTTCACACTTTTAATTTGCATGTTTTGTCACATGGTCATGGCTGCGACAAGTAGGATACTAGTAGCCACAAGTGTGACCTGAGCTATGGTAACTGCCCTTTAAAGAGAGTTCTGGCGGCACCCAGGCACTCAGTGCCTTCTTTACCAACTCAGAAAGAACACACAGCAAAGAGAATCATGGCTTCACCTACCTAGAATTTAAAGGTAAAGCTATTCAGATTAGCAATATTGCTGATTCGCAATTTTGGCCTGTGGGAACCATGACCAGGTGACATAGGCACAAAGCAACCCCAGAGACAAAGCCGTTCAGAACTGTGGTGGCAGATCTACTGTCTCAGATGTATGCGAAAAGCAGGCTCTCTACTCCAGTGTGTCTTAAAGAGAGGACTTCTGCCAGGGAGGACCTGTAAGACCATTGAGCCCAATCTTTATGGTTGAATGAGATTCACTTAACTGGTTTACAGGTTTACTTGTAGACTGGAATCCTTTCTTCGACCTTGTTTTGCCTACTTTTAGAATGGTAATAGCTGACCTATACCAGCCATCTCACTGTGGTATTTTGGAATTAGTGACTCTGATTTTTCCAGTCTAGCTCGGGATACACTGCACCTTGAGTCTCACACAGACCTGACTTACATGGTATCTAGGTGAGACTTTGGAACTAGAATTTAAAGTCATATTTAGATAAATTAAATTTTTTGAGACTACCAGAGTGTAGCAAAGATATCTCTCATGTAAATAAGACATAAAGGTTAGAGGTTTGATTCAAAATTACATATTCACATCTATTAAAATCCATGTTGAAACCCTACTGTTGGGGTAATGTTTTAGTAAGTGGGCTTTTGAGAGGTCCTTGTGTTCCAAATAGGGTTAATATCTTTATAAAAGATTTCTGAAGGAATCACTTTTTCCTTCTACAAATTGATAAGAATAGGAGAAAGGATCCCTTGTGAACCAGAAAAAGGCCCTTACCAAATAGCAAACCTACTGTTTTCTTATTTGTGGACTCATTATCTTCTAAACTGTAAGACATATTTTTTCTTTTAAATGCTACTTCCTGTTAAGGAATGTATATGAGGAATGATCTCCATTCTCTCTCCATCTCCCTCTCTGTCTCCCTCCCCCTCTCCCTCTCCCTCTCCCTCCCCTCCCTCTCTCCCTCCCCCTCTCTCTCTCCCTCTACCTTCCCTTTTTATTCCACTATGAGATGAACAACTTTTGCCCACGGTGTCACCAACATGATGCTCTCTATCTTACCACAGGCTCATAGAAATGGGGCCAAGTAGCAATGGTCTGAAGCCATGAGAGCCCAATAAGTCTCATACGTTGATGTATTTTGTCACAACTGCTAGCCCCTCCCTCATGGTTCAGCTTCTTTATAGTAGGCCTCATCTCTCTTCAAAGTTCCACCACTTTCCCAAAGCACAGTAAGCCTTTAACTGATGGGGGAATGGGCACAACACTTTAGAAACAAAACTATAGTGCCCTTTATTTTTTAAATAATGATTTCATCTCAAAATGCCAAAGGTGTCATAAAATCAGAAAATGTATTCATGTATTAACAACAAAGATAGTGTAAAGGAGAAAACAGAATGGTATTCTGAAGTGGTTGAGGATTTACTGTTTAATTTACTGTAATTTTTCTATCACCTTTGCAATCTGGAAGCAAAATAAAAACAAAAACAAAAAACCAAAAAACAAAAACAAAAAAAATCACACAAAAAAACAAAAAACCAAACCAACCAAACAAACAAAACACCAACAACAACAAAAGAAAAAGAACTTCAACTTCTTGACATGTTGCTGGTCTGAAGGGGTTGGAGAGTTCACTAGGTAGTTCAGAGCTCTGACTGACTGCTTTTCTGGAGGACCCAGGTTCAATTCCCACTCCCAATCCCCCACATGGTGGCTAACAAGGATCTATAACTCTAGGTTCAGGGGAACTAATGTCCTTGTGCTTCTGTGGACACAGAACATGCATAGAACATAGACATACATGCAGGCAAAATACTCATACACATAAAAATACAACATCTCAAAGTGTAAAATGTACTGGGACAAAATCATAGTGTGTTGCAATGTGGAAACATCTTGCCTTTAAGATTTAGAACAAGAAAAAAAATGCATTCTCCCTAACTATTTATTGAGCTGCAAGCCCAATGAAGCTGGAAAATGAAAGCTATAAAAAAATGATGAAAAAAGCCCCATCATTTACACACAACATAATAAAATCAAAACCTGTACACATTCTAGGAACACAGGAATTTAGTAAATTTGTTAAATGCAAAACACATTGTTAAAGGTCTATTGCTTATTAACGCATGAGCCGAACTGAAAACTGCAATTTAAATGAAAAGGTTGGGTTTAATTGCCTTAAAAAAAAAACAAAAAACAATGAAGCTTCTTTAAAAAAAATTAATTGAAGAAAATAACTTCTACAAATCAATGAGAGAAAAATGGCCTAAAATCTTGACAGGAGCCCCAAGGACACATTTATTTCCCAAAAGGAGCTTCTGCAGCACAGAACGGATCTTATGAAGACGGTTTCAGTCTCATTAGCAAACTGCATGAAAATGAGCCACGATCCATTTTTCATAACAGATTTGCAGAGCGTGGGTGCTGTTGCGCATATGGAAAAGCTCGTGTACCCATGTATGACCGATAGTGTATCATCCTCCCCAGAAAACAGCATCGAGTTCCTGACAAAATTGATCTTGTGCTTGAGTGCGACTCTGTCATTCCACTCTGGATGTGCATCCTAGAGACACATTTGGACTTGTACAAACATTCATCTACCATAGAATGGCGAAGAACAAGGAATAATGCAATCGATTGCTGGGAACACCATGGGACTAGAGCATTCTAGCTACTTATAGAAATGTAGATATACGCCAGGAACATAATATTGAAGAGAAAAGGAGAATTGAAGATGAACATACAGCATGTTCCATTTGCATAAAGTTTTTAAACTTAAGCAACCAAAGACTGTATTTGATTTAAGCATACCCAGCTTACTTTGTGAACCTAGGAAGTAAAGTAAGGAAATTCTAGAGAATAATTTGAAAGAGTATGTTTAGTTAAGGAGAAGGGTGGGGTCAGATTTGAGAAGGGTGCAAAGAAAATTGGATGGTTTTCTCATAGTCTCTGTGATGTATCTGGGCAGGGATTATTCAACTGCTGCGAAATGGTAAAGCAGGACCACAGCATCCTTAACTGGTTATAAACCGCTACTGGGTTAGTCCTAGGCTTGTGATATTAACCCACGTACCTGTATTTTAGTTACTATTATAGGGATTTACTCAAACCTTTCTGCCATTGTCTCTGCTTGTATGTCTTGTCCTATGGTTCTTCGATCCTTGCTGGCTTTCTTTTTTTTAATTATTTTATTTTTTTATTAACTTGGGTATTTGTTATTTACATTTCAAATGTTATTCCCTTTCCTGGTTTCCAGGCCAACATCCCCCTAACTCCTCCACCTCCGATTCTCTATCGCTTCTCTTCCCCTCCCCATCCTCCTCCCATTACCGCCCTCCCCCCAACAATCATGTTCACTGGGGGTCCAGCCTTGGACCAAGGGCTTCCCTTTCCACTGGTGCTCTTACTAGGCTTTTCATTGCTACCTATGAGGTTGGAGCCCCAGGGTCAGTCCATGTATAGTATTTGGGTAGTGGCTTAGTCCCTGGAAGCTCTGGGTTGGTTGGCATTGTTGTTCATATGGGGGTCTGAGCCCCTTCAAGCTCTTCCAGTCCTTTCTCTGATTCCTTCAACGGGGGGTCCCATTCTCAGTTCAGTGGTTTGCTGCTGGCATTCGCCTATGTGTTTTGCTGTATTCTGGCTGTGTCTCTCAGGAGAGATCTACATCCGTTCCTGTCGGTTGCACTTCTTGCTTCATCCATCTTGTCTAATTGGGTGGCTTGTATATGTATGGGCCACATGTGGGCAGGCTCCTGAATGGGTGTTCCTTCTGGCCTCTGTTTTAATCTTTTCCCTATTCCCTGCCAAGGGTATCCTTTTAAAGAAGAAGTGAAGCATTCACATTTTGATCATCCGTCTTGAGTTTCATGTGTTCTGTGCATCTGGGGTAATTCAAGCATTTGGGCTAATATCCACTTATCAATGAGTGCATACCATGTGTGTTTTTCTGTGATTGGGTTACCTCACTCAGGATGATATTTTCCAGTTCCATCCATTTGCCTAAGAATTTCATAAAGTCATTGTTTTTGATCCTTGCTGGCTTTCTTTCGGGTATTGTTTCTATCAAGTTCTTTATATTGATCTTTATCTTTTAGGTACATATTTTCAAGTTTTCTGCCAGTGGTTACTTAGAGACAATATACCTCCTAATAACGGGTCTCCTGTTAATATTTTCCTCCCACCACGAAGTACAGATGCCAACCTGTAAAACTTCAACTCCGTTTATCCATTTTTCTTCCATCTTTGTGATATTATTATCATAAATTTGTTAATCATAAATCATAGTGTTGTTATTGATCAAAGCATTTGGAACCACCCATACTTTTACCCAGTCTGCTTTTGTTGTTGTTGTTGTTGTTATTGTTTAGTTTTGTGCATCCATTGGGAATCCCCATTCCTTCAGCCTCAAAAGATATTTTTAAATATTTTCTGGAGTGCAAATCTTCTAGTAGAGAATCATCTATTTACCTTCATTATTAAAAAATGTCTTAACTATTAAAGGATTTTGAGTAGGAAGTGTTCTCTTAATTGATGTTTTAAGGACTGGGTCCATTTTTGTGGTGGTCTACTTCACGCCTGTCGCTTTGATAAAACAAAGTGGCAAATGCAACTTAGGGGAAGAAAGGGTTTAGTTGTGATTCCAGATCACAGTCGATCATTGAAAGAAGTCAAGACCTGAGCAGCTAAACGTGTCACATATAGTCAAAAGCAGAAAGAAACAAAGGCACCCATGTTACTTGCTTGCTGGGCATATTAATCTTTCTGCATTCAGACTGTGATCCAGCCCACTAAATGGTCCAAAGCACATCCAGGTGGGTCTTCCTACTCCAATCAGCAATCAACACTGTCCCCCACAGACATGTTTGTAGACCAAACTGAGCCAGCTAGCTCCCCAGTTGAGGCTATCGTCTCGGGCGATTCTAGGTTGTCAATATGACCCTTATAACTACCTAATCAGCATATGTAGTATAATGTGGCAATTTAAAATATGTATACATGTAATGATCAAAATAATTAACATTTGCACCTCCTTGGACAATTACCACTTCTTTTGTTGGAAACCTTTGAATTTATATCCCATAACTTTTTATCATATATATATATATATATATATATATATATATATAGAGAGAGAGAGAGAGAGAGAGAGAATGTGTGTAAAGTATAAACTATAACTATATTTTAAACTATAGTTGTTATAGTTCTCCATAAAACACTAGAACTCATTACTTGTATCTTCCTAGGTGTTAGCTTTTTCTTTCAATGTTTAGAAAAGCCATTCATTCATCACCAGCCTATATAATATCTATTCAAACTCAGCATTAAGACTTACTCTTGGTCTTTGAACTTAATGCTTCCTTTTTTCTTTGGTTCTGTCTAGTATTTAATCAACGACCACATTTTATATGATTTTTTTATTATATCCTCAAGCTTTCTGGTGAACTCGTCTCAACTTCAGTCAGTTTCTTTCATACACATCAAACTTTTTCAACAACACCTTTTTTCGCTCATCAGCCAAAATTTGCAAAACTCCCTGACGAACTCAAGCCTTTTAGTCTACGGTTCTGAGAAACTAGTAATCTTTTGTAAAATGTGGAGGCAAAATTCCTTGTGGCTCGTCTACCATGAACTCTGAATGCAACTTGGATTTCTCTTTCTCAGTATTTTTTACTGTGGATCAGCTGGGGGATGATCCTCCCGAATAAGTCAGTCACCTGAGTATGTCCTTTAATGGGCTGATGACACCATTGGGTCACCCATACCTGGCAGACAGACACAACTTCTCTAGCCCCCTGTCTGCCGTTGTGCTTAAATTTCTTGACTTTAAAGTCATCTTCCTAACTTATTACTGAGCTTGTCACTGGAAGCCAAACCCGACTGTTTAATAGATTGCTGTTCATAACCCACTAATATTCACATTAGTAATTGCAACACATCGGTATTCATAACAATCACAATGAAAGCCACAATGATTCAGGGGCTCCCACAAAACGGCGAGTTAACTGCCAGTTAGCTCTTCCCAATGTGTGTTCCTCACAGGTCTGGAAAGCTCATAAATTCCTACAAAATCACAGCCAAGCTTCAGTTTTTCTTCACCTCTTCCTTCTGTTTCATTGTGTTTAGTGAGAGGCAGATGCTCACTTGATTGATACCTGCTGCATGTGTCCAAAGCGTTAAACAAAAACAAACTTCTTCCCTACCTCAGAACATTTCTTTATTTACAATAGCAGAAAACAAACAAACAAACAAAGAGCCCAGTGACGAGATACTGCCATTTGTGTGGTAAGAAGAGAACAGCTCTGACTGCATATGTCATAGTACCCACTGCATCCCCTCCCCTACCCCCACCCCCTAACCCCCACCCCCTCCATATATATAGTTGCTTTGGATTCTGCATTCATTAATAAAAGCATTCCACAAATGTTTACATATACTTTCACTTGCTTTACTTCATTCTAAAAGTAGGCATTGGATTCTCAAATGTTTCTATAGGCTAGATAGGCAGCTGTTAAACTGTTTGAAAACTCTGACGTGAAAATATGTGGAATTGCTGTTTTAATGTGAGATGGCGCTCTTGTACAGAGTAAATCACCTTCTTCTACTTCTGCAGTTGAGACCATAATGCTGTTTTAACCCTAAGGTTGTTTCCCCAGTTCACTGAAAGTGTTCCTCGAGCTCTCTTCAAGTGCAGATTATGTTTTTATTTTGTTTTTAGAGATTTCTTTAATTGCTTCTCCATTGCTTCCTGACTCTGCTCACAGGAAAGTGTTTGCCTCTATTGCTATTAGGTCTGATGTCCCTAGCTATGCATTTTAGAAAGGCACATTGGTTCAACTATGTTTGCATAGCATTCCCATGGGCATCTGCTTCTAAAGATTCACACACCTCATTAGATCAACTAGCGTGCACTCAAGGCTTAACTTCTTTCTTCATTCCCGTAGGAAGAGACAAATGTAGGAGAGTGTAGCACTCTGGAACCAGTGTCTTCACACAAGGAAGACGGCCACAGGACAAGCACCAGACTTTGTCTAATGGGGAGACTAGAGTAGACTTTTCTTTTTTCATCATACATGTGTTCCTACAACGTGGGATGGGTGTTGCTGAAGCTGGACACTGGATGGATGGCCTCTACAGACATTGCCTCTTACTAATACACTCTTCGTTAGCACCTCTCCAGAAATAATGTCCTCTAAATGGATGCTACATTGGCCATGCAGCGATGCACAAAGAAAAGTTGGAATTCGTTCAGTTACATTTTCAAATGTAGCATGGTCACGTGCTCCTTTCCTTTGCTTCATAATTGTGCTAAATTATGTCAACTGATTTTTAATGTGAAACCAAACTCAAGTTCTGGGAATGAACCCAATTTTTTATGATAAATTATCTTTTCTGCATATTTCTGAATTTGATTTGCTAATATTTTGTTTAGGATTTTTGCATTTGTTGGTTTTTTTTCCCCCTTGTTATGTCTCTAAGTCTTGGTATATATTATGTGATACTAAAATAGACTTGAGAAATAGTTCTTTTTTTATTCTCTAAAGGAGTTTATGCACATTATTTTTTACTGAAGTATCTGAGGAATTCATGACAAAAGCCATCTGAGAATTTTGTTACCTTGTTTTTAACCACATCAAGACTTTATTAAACAATTATTTGTTGATATTTTATGATATGCTTTGTTTAAGAAGTGTTTCCATTTTACTTAAAATTTCAAATTTATTATTATATAAGATTGGTTATGGTAATTATTTATAGTATATAAATTATTTATGTTTCTGTTATTATGTTTTCATTTCATTTCATTTCTGGTTATTTTCCCATTTTTATTAAACTTCTCAAAGAAGTGACATTTGGTTCTATTGATTTTCCTCTATGGCATATACTTCAAAATTATTATTTTGAATTTGAATTTCTGTCACCTTTGCTCCTCTAGGGAACCCTGGCTGATACACATGGAAAGATGAAACGGAGCAGTATAGTTGAGTGTGGGGGACCCTGTCCTCGGATGGCAGTGTCAGGTTCGCAGACTTGCACACTTCAGTTGATGCCTCCTCAAATTGTAGCAAGAGTCCGAAGACTGGCAGCTCACCAGTTCTGAGAAATTAATGCTTTCCTCTTCAACTTGCTGACAGAATAGTGTACTTCAGCCTCTCTGATCATGTTAACCTGTTCTCTGATCTAACCCCTCCCCTCTCTAAATCACTTGATCTCCTAGTCTGTTAAACTCTGACTACTCCATGATCAACCCATGGAAGCTTGCACCTGGCTCTCACCCCTCCCTGATCCTGGATTCCCAGCTCTGAGACTTCCTGACTGGCTGCTCTGACCCATTTTGCACTAGGTCACATGAGTGGGGGAGCTGGTGAGCCCAGCTCAAGGTGCAAACTCTTTCTTCCATGGAGTCTTAGCATTTTAGACATTCACTAAAGTGGCCCCAGGGGAATGGCATAAAACTTGAAGCTTATCTCAGGTCATTTTGTTGCCTAGAAAAGACTCTGTTGTGTTGAGACAGGAGTGTCTGTGTTCGTTGTCTTCATTGGCTGTCCACGTGTTACTGGGTATCTTCAGAAGGGTTAACCAGCCCGAAGCTGCATAACCCACAATGGGCAACTTGATATTTTACCTATGAATCTGAGACTTTAGATCTCACCAGGTCAAATTACAGTAAAAATTCATTCCTGGTAATCAAAATCCCATCCTTTAATTAGTAAAATCTAAATTTGTGTTAATCATTTTGAAAACTTTCTCTGCTTTTTTATATTGAATTTACAGATAGAAAGCACGATATTTTCCATATAGACAGCTGCTACATGTTACTTTTATAGTATTGTAAATTTAACATAAATGCAGAATTTTATATTACACTTGCATCTCGTTAATAATTTAAAGCAGTGTTTCCTTAAAAGAGATCTTCAGCAAATGTATAACTTGTTGCATTCATGAACCTGTTAATTAGCCCCTTTTTGATAGTTTTTTTTTTTGAGTTACAGTAGATCACAAACGTTTAGCTAATGAAATACGCATAAGGAGAAAACACCAAACTTGAAAATTGATATAGAAGCAAATGAAATGAAAAAAACAATTTTATACACAAATGAGTAAGTGGAAAAGTAAACATATGTGAGTTCTAATTAGATGTTTGCTTTCCATATTGCAAATCTATGATTACTTTTTGCAGGAATTCAAAGTACTTAATATCAGGCTTTTTTTTTTTAAATGAATACAGAATAAGATTTGAAAGTTTCTTTCCCCTACACACAGATTCTACCAAATCTAGACGGACAGTAAGAGGCCCATAAACTCAATCAACCAACTTATATCAATGTGCATAAACCAAACCTGGAACAAAATTCATCACTCCGGACCAGTGATACCTACACTCGTCAGCTCCAGACAAGGGGACTGAGAGAGGCTGTTGCATTCAGGAGCTGGGGCCAAGAACTAATCAGATGTAGGCTAGAAATGTTGGCACTTAGTATTGAATTTCAAGTGCTTATTTCAATTTCAGTTTGAGCTCCAGGGGCCAGATTCTCTCAGGTGGCAGTAAGCTGTGTTGCCTTCCCTGACTTTGCTGGTATTCAACCCCATTGTCACTGCCCCAGGCCAATGTCCAAGCAAGATGGAAAACATGGGGAAATTCAAAACCAGAATCAAGATGCTTTCTGAGTTAATGGCATTAAACATACAATCCCGCAGGAAAGTGGAAGCCAGTGTTTTCCCCAAGATTTAAACCCTTTCCCCATAACGTAGCTAAGTTAGAAAAGAGCGATTCCCTATTCCCATTTCCCAGAACCGCCACAGTCTTTTTAGGGATGAGGCAGATTCAGTTCTCCCCAGTGGATTAGGGGCGTGCCCTGTGAGTGAGGTAAGGACATAGGCGGACATTTTCTAGCCTATTGCCTCTGCGGTCTGGGAAGTTCTGGCTCAGGAAGACTTCAAAAGCCATTTCTTGATGACAGAGTCTCCTCATTCTGTGTTCCTAAATATTAAGACCTCACATACTTCTGACTCATACACACTGACAACATTCTTATACATTTGCACACTCACATAACTCGCACGCTCACACATTCAAACACTAACAGCCTTCTCGCCTACTGTCACACAGACACCCACCTATTCACATACACCGACATTCTCACACATTTACACACAACTGACAGTATTCTCACACACATTTACACAATTCACACACTTGTATATCTTCAAGTACTGACACATGGTCACACAAACATACTCTTACATATTCATGCATGTTCACAGCCACATATTCAAACATGATGGAAAATAAACTCGTATATACACTTCTACACTTGCATAAACACACAGTTCAAATCACAGTCTTTTGCATTAACACATACATATTCACACTCCCACAGATTTGCATCCTAATGTACCCAAAATCTAATGCTTACACACTCATACCCTAACACTTACACATTTCCCACTCTTGCATGCATGTATTCATATACAGACACATTTGGAAACTCACATATTCACAGTCTCATGCACACCTGCACACCCACAAGTTACCAGCAATTCAACTGCTTTCACTATCATACCGACATGTAGATATATTGTCACCCTGCTAAATACATATGCTAATGTGCACATTTGAATATTTACACACTATTTATTTAACTCAGTCAGTCTCTGAGTTATACACACAAACTCACACACATATTTGTGAATACACTTGCACACTCATCTATAATGGGGATGGATAACTGTGCCACTTGCAACCTCAAAATTGGCAGGCATAGTTAAGCAGGACCCAGAGAATTCAGTGAAGAGTCAGCCTATTAAAAATCAATGAGCTTTCAGGTGAGTGGGAGACTCTGGATCGAGGCCATCTGGCAGAGAAGAAGAAAAGACAATGTCAATATCCTGCGGTGGCTTCTACATACCTGTAGAGAGCAGCGCGGCAAAACAAAGGTGGCGCCGACATCCAGCTTTGTCTGGATATAAACGACTTACTGCGCATGTGCAGGCTTGTTCCATTGTTAGGGCTCCCTCTAGTGGTGAACAGCGGTACTGCACATGTGCGGTTTATGCACCAGGTGTCAGTTGACCGTTAATATGCTAATGAGGTGATTCATTCTCCGCCAATCACTGGAGGACAAGTAGTGGGGTGATCCAAACCCCACCAATACCTGAGAGATAATTAGCATACTGTTGTCTATATAAGACGAGCGATTTTGCTGCTCGGGGTCCCTGTTCAAGACAGCTGTAACACTAAGAAGAGCTGTAACACTAAGAAGAGCTGTAACACAGTAAAGGCTTGTTTGCAGAAGAATCCTGTTGCCGCGCGTCGTTCTTGCTGGCGGGACACTGGGCGCTCGACACATACCCATTCATGGCTGTTCTCTCTCTCTCTCTCTCTCTCTCTCTCTCTCTCTCTCTCCCTCTCCATCCATCCATCCATCCATCCATCTATCTCTCTCTCATATACATGCACCACACACAGAAAAAGAAAATAGTATTGCTTTTCAACAAATGTGAGTTTTGTGTCACTTACTGTTCAATACTTGGGAAAGTACTGAACATAAAATGGACAAGTACTGTTTTGAATGTCAGAAAGTCACTATCAAGTGGAAGGAATTATTCTACTAACATAAAACTGTGATGGCATGGCAATGGGATGGCATAGAAACACGAAGGGGTAAGGCTGCAGAAGACTAGAATCAGAAGCTGCAGTAGACTGGCTTGCCTACATATATCCAGGGACATGCTACACCTACCTAGCATGATCCACTTCCAGTGTTCTTGTAGCAGATAGCAATGGCCCTGCCATCAGATAAATGCACCCAAAGAGGAATGGTTGTAACCATAGAAAGAAACAGAATTTCCTCTTCAGAAGCCAGAGCTGAAGTAAAAACACTTACCAGAAGACTCTTGCACCTCTGCTTTATTTCTGGTTCATTGTGGTAAATGGACAAAGCCCAGGGAGACAGAAACAATTCACAGGCACAGTGAAAAGCTGTTGTTTCTTTACTATTAAGATCAGTAGGAGGATGGATGGCAATATAACCAGGATACTAGAACTAGGGATTAATCTCGATGCTGCCTGGTAAAGTTCTGAATAAGGTTCACCGTAGAGGCATTGGTCATAAGTTTCTAGGCTGCACAGGCCATTTCGGCAGCCTTCTTTACTTAATATACATCTAAATAAGACCAATTCTTATTTTCAACGGAGAGAACTGAGAGAAGATAAACCTTGATTCAAGTCTGGAAAGGATGGATGTGGAGAGGAAATAGGAATACTACATAGACTTTTTTTCCCTGATTTTTTTCTTCAGACTCCATATCGATGATCTCAATCACCTTCCTGTAGTGAAGAGCTGAGAGAACGTCTGAGTACATGTGTCCTATTGAACTCAGTGCTATCTGCTGCCCAAGTCTTCTCCCCACTCCATGTAGTAATAGTTGTATTTATATCAATTACATTTCTTGAGTATACTGGCAGGAGAGGTGAAACTGTGTACTACTAAAGTTAACTAAGTTTAAGCCTAATCAAGGTCCTAGAATCTTAAATCTCTAACTCACTGTAGTCTTGGAGGGATATTGAGTGGAATGCTAGAGATTTTTTTTTCAAAAAATGAATTTTATTCTAAACTCTTGGGTCATCAGATTTAACCAGGCAGCTTGTAAAACCACTTTCTTCTTTTTTTAACCTCTTTTTATTAGATATTTTATGTATTTACATTTCAAATGTTATCCTCTTTCCTGGTTCCCTTCCCCCATCTCTCTTGCCCCTGCCTCTATGAGGGTGCTCCCTCTCCTATAAACCCACTCCCACCTCAACACACTGGCATTCCCCTACTCTGGGTAAATGAGCCTTCACAGGACCAATGGCTTCTCCTCCTATTGATGCCAGACAATGCCATCTTCTGGAGCCATGGCCCCTCCATGTGTACTCTTTGGTTGGTGGTTTAGTCCCTGGGAGCTCTGGGGGTCTGATATTGTTCTTATGGGGTAGTAAATCCCTTCAGCTCTTTCAGTCCTTTCTCCAACACCTCCATTGGGGTCCTCATGCTCAGTCTGAGAGTTAGCTGAAAGCATTCTCATCTGTATCAGTAAGGTTCTGGCAGAGCCTCTCAGGAGACACCCATATCAGGATCCCATCAGCAAGCACTTCTTGGCATTAGCAATAGTGATTGGGTTTGGTGGCTACATATGGGAGGTATCCCTAGGTGTGGCAGTCTCTGGATGGCCTTTCCTTCAGTCTCTACTCCACTCTTTGTCTCTGTATTCCCTCCTGTATTTTGTTCTCCCTTCTAAGAAGGACTGAAGTATCCACATGTTGGTCTTCCTTCTTCCTGACCGTCATACGGTCTGTGAATTGTATCTTGGGTATTCCAAGCTTTTTGGCTAATATCCACTTATCAGTGAGTGCAAACCATGTGCATTCTTTTGTAACTGGGTTACCTCATTCAGGATATTTTCTAGTTCCATCCATTTGCCTAAGAATTTCATGAAGTCATTGGTTTTTGTTGTTGTTGTTGTTTTGAAGTCATTGTTTTTAGTAGCTGACTACTATCCATTGTGTGAATGTACTGCATATTCTGTATCCATTCCTCTGTTGAAGGACATCTGAGTTCTTTGCAGCTTCTGGCTATTATAAATAAGGCTGCTATGGATCAAGGACCTCCACCTAAAACCAGATACACTGAAACTAATAGAAGAGAAAGAGGGGAAGAGCCCCACATGGGCACATGGGGCTTGTTTTCTAAGAACAAGAATTGACAAATTGGACCTCATAAATTTGCAAATCTTCTGTAAGGCAAAAGATACCATCAATATGAAAAAATGGCAACCAACAGATTGGGAAAAGATCTTTACCAATCTTGTATCCCGTAGAGGATTAATATCTAATATATATAAGAACTCAAAAAGTTAGACTCCAGAGAACCAAATAATCCTATTTAAAAATGAGGTTCAGAGCTAAACAAAGAATTCTCAACCGAGGAATATCAAATGGCCTAGAAGCACCTAAAGAAAATGTTCAACATACTTAATCATCAGGGAATGCAAATCAAAACAACACTGAGATTTCACTTCCTACCAGTTAGAATGGCTCAGATCAAAAAACTCAAGTGTCAGCAGATGCTGGTGAGGATGTGGAAAACACTCCTCCATGGTTGGTGGGATTGCAAGCTTGAATAACCACTCTGGAAATCAGTCTGGGGGTTCCTCAGAAAACTGGACATAGTGCTACCTGAGGACTAAGCTGTCCCACTCCTGGGGATATACCCAAAAGATGCCCCAACATACAACAAAGACACGTGCTTCACTAGACATTATTTTATTCCAAATTTCTAAGCAGCAGGATGAAAATCCCTCATTTCCCTATTTAATAATAATATGTGCATAAGTAGAACTTCCATTATTTCTTTATCATCTATGTTGGGATTTTGTAGTGGTTAGTTTTAATGCCAGCTCGACATTACCTAAAATCACTTGAGAGGAGAGTTTTAATTAAGGAATTATCAAATTCAAGTTGAGCTCTGGGCATGTCTATAAGGAATTGTCTTGATTATTAATTGATGGAGTATGATCTAGCCTGTTGTAAATGGTACCATTCTGTAGACAGGGAACCCTGAGATATATAATACAGGAGAAATCTGGATGAAGCAACCAAGCAAGAATCCATAATTTTATTCTCTGTGCTCTTGTCTATGGGTGGGACTGGCTGCTTCAAGTTGCTTCCCCACTATAATGGACTGTAATCTGGAATTGTAAGGCAAGTAAATCTATGTTTCTTCTCTATGTTGCTTTTAATCAGGGTATCTTATCACAGCAACAGAGATGAAACTAGACTGGATATTGTGAAAGGATCAAAGCCTTCTTACTTTTCATGCCTTCAAAGTATAGACCAGTCCTTCCTCACAGATCAGGTAAACCTGTTCAATCCGTCCCCCACATGTGTGGTAATCATTACAAGACACTGTCCAGCTAATATGAGTGCTGAAACATCTACACTTGGGTCAGAATAATCTGCATTACTCATCAGTAGCTCTTATTTGCATGTTCGTTAGCCTGTTGCCCTCCATCCTAGAAAATTTGATTTAAAACATAAATGAGTTTTCTCGGCTACTATAAGAAAATAGCACAAGTCAGTAGGTTTAACCCATAAAATGTCATGCTTTTATAGTTCTGGAGGCTGGACATATATGATTTAAAGGCATAAAAGTCAAGCTATTCCCTCTGAAGGTATAGGCGACAATGTTCTGTGCATTATTTCCTTAGCTGCTTGATTGCTAGCAATTCTTGGCATCCTTGGATTGTAAAACCTTACTCTAAGTCAAGTTTCATTCTCACATGGTCATCTCCCTGTGCTGTGTCTCTCTCTCCTTATAAAGGCACTGGTCATATTGGAGTAGCATCCAGTTGCATGTTCTTAACTTGGATACATCAGCTAAGACTTAGCCCATTCTTGGGTAGTTGGGATTAGGACCTCCACATGTATTATGAAGGTACACAATGTAGTCCGAGGACACAGTTGAGTGTAGTTTTTCAGTTTTGGTATTGTCGTTACTTCCAGGACGAACAGACTACTAGAGGGACCAGCAAGAGAATACCAAAGGAGGACAGTGAAGACCTACAAAGCACAGAGGTAGTTCCACCCATCATGGAGAAATATGAACAAGGTTCAACACATTATGGAGGAATATGGGGACAGAATCAGGTGTGGGGAGAGACAGGAGAGAGGACTAGAAGGCCAGGAGAATGAATGAAAACATGCAGTTGTTACGAGTGGGGACTCAGTGGAATCTCTAGGTAGTCTCAATGTAGACTTAACAGAGATGTTCAACAATGGAGACATGGAACCTAAAGAGACCACCTCCAGTAGCCAGACATGACTCCCTATGAAGGGATGAAGTCACCAATCCACCCACAAACCTTTAGACCCAAAATTGCTCCTATCTAAAAGCAATGCAGGGACAAAAATGGAGCAGAGACTGGAGGAATAGCCAACTTGGCGTCCATCCTATGAGCAGGCACCAATCCTTGACACTGTTACTGATAACTATGTTGTGCTTGCAGACAGAAGCCTAGCATGGCTATCGTTTGAGATATCCAGTGACTGACTGAGACAGATGCATATACCCACAGACATGCATTGGATGGAAGTCAGGGACTCCTATGGAAGAGTTAGGTTAAGGATTGAAGGAACCAAAGAGGATGGTAAGCCCACAGGAAGACCAACTAACCTGGATCCCTGGGATGCAGAGACTGAGCCACCAACCAAAGAGCATGCACGGGTTGGTCCAAAGCCCAGAGCGTATGTAGCAGAGGGCTGCCTTCTCTGCTCTCAGTGGGAAAGGATGTGCCTAATTCTATAGAGGTTTGATGCCCCAGGTTTAGAGGAATACCTAGGGGAATGCACCTTCTCAGAGGCAAAGGGAATAGGAATGGGGAGAGAACTCTACAAGAGGAGACCAGGAAAAGAAGCAGCATTTGGGATATAAATACATAAAATGATTATTTTTTTAAAGAATAAAATATACCCTCTTTTTGAGTTATCATTTTGCTGAAGATTTCGCCTCTCTTGAATAAAGCATATGTAAATTCAGTTAACAAAACCTTTTCCATAGTTTTGGTTACCGTGTTAGAAAAAAGCATTAGCATATTTCTTTAAAAATGTTTCTTAGAAAGGCCAGTGATCAAATGTTGGTGGTTGTTAGCTCGGGTGATACAGAAGAATCTGGAAGCTGGGGCACTCTGCTTCACAGGGAATAGCTAGATATATTCTCTCATGTGTCTGGTAAATTATTCATACTGTTTCCTTCCGAAAAGCAACTCTGCTGTTCACTTCTCATCAGATTCACTTTGTCCTTGCTTTTATTCTTCAAACACCCGAAAGAAACCAATGCCTAGTCTCTCAGAGGCACCATTAGCATCCCTATTTCATCACTTTGTTGGCTATGTTACCGCCAATAAGTTAATTATTAGCTAGAATGGAATATAAAGTATGATATAAAATCACAGATGAAATGTATCGAAAAACAAAAGCAAATGAGGGAGAAAATATTCATGCCTTCCAGGGACAAGTTTATGTTTATAGAGTATTCCACACTTTAATGTTCAAGCTTATCCCATTAAGATGCCTTGAAGCATACTCCTGTAATTCATAGAGTATGTTCCTCAAGGTCAATTGTTTGTTCACTACGGGTGGCATACAGAACTCTCTCTCTCTCTCTCTCTCTCTCTCTCTCTCTCTCTCTCTCTCTCTCTCTCTCTCTCATCATTATGAAAATAGCCAGTTGTGAGATCTTTGCTGATGCAGCCATTTTATTGGGGGAAGTCTTATTACAGCAACATCTATGGAGCATTGGTAGTATACTGCAGTGTTTTCAGACCCCATTGAAATGGGATCTTTTTTCCTTTTTTGCAAATTATGCACATCCTTTTGAAAAACATCTTTATTTAATGCCAATGAGTACTGCTTATATGTGTATAATGCACACCTTCGATGGTAGTGGTAACTGCATCTTCTGTGAATTGGGAGAAATATACTATAGTTTGTATTTTCATGTTTCTCTATGCAGGTATCCCAAAATGCAGTCAATAGGTTGAATTAAGGGGTGCAATGTTTCATATTTTGTTCTTTAACTTTATTCCACTAAGATACTTTAGGCATATTCTCATGATTAACAGGATTTTATTTTAATTAGAATTGGGTGTGAAAGAGGCAGATTTTGGGAAATGAACCAATGATCTAAATTATGATACAGATTTATCTACTGCTATGACAAAAAAAATGATGTGTTCATGCTGGAATGGAATACCCAAAGACCACAACAGCACTGGTCTTTGCGTGCCTTTTGCCTGACCCCTATTACAGCTGCTTTACTCATAGATAGTTTGGCCATTGATGTAATGTGCTATTTTACATCTATAGACGTTCTGGGTCATTTTATGACTTTTGTTTTAACACCAATTGATTGTGTAATTTGGTTAGTTAGTAGAAATGTTAGAGTATGCCAATATTATTAGTAGATTTTTTGTATTATTTCAGTTACATATTTATTGTCTCCAAAGTCTCAACTGATAGAAAATTTTATTTTTTTTATTTTTTTTATTAACTTGAGTATTTCTTATATACAATTTTTAAACCAAAGAAGATTGCAACAGATGACAGGTGACTTCTAGGACATCTTTGTCATTTTTTTTAGCAGAGTAAGAGTTAATAGGGACCTCACAATTCTTCACAAAGACAACTAAAGAGCAAACATTCCATTTTGTTATCGTCTTTTACAAGGTCTCATACTCTCTAGTAACGGCTCAGTCCTCTGAATTATTTTTGCATTAAAACCCATTGATGGTGATCAGGGGAATTAATGAGGATTCTACACATAGAAGTGATTACATTTGTACATGTTTCATAGCACTGTGGGTGACGTTGAGCTTTGCCCTCTTTTTATTGTGGTGAAATCTCTTCTTGCCTACAGTAGAGGATGATTGTTCATCAATTGATTGATCACTAAAAAGAAACCTAATTCCAAATATACTATATATTTTGAGCTTAGGGAGTTGTTGCATGTGATTATATCACAAGATATCACCAGCCAATATCTTAAGTATATTACAGGCACCATTGAAATGATTCCCTGGAATAGGTGTAGCCCCTCTTTTAGAAACTGACGTAGCAAAAGGATTTAAAACAAACCCATCTGGTTTTAGAGAATGCCTTCTTTCACTCTCTCTCTCTCTCTCTCTCTCTCTCTCTCTCTCTCTCTCTGTGTGTGTGTGTGTGTGCGTGTGTGTGTGTGTGTGCGTGTGTGTGTGTGTGTGTGCACTACACTTTATGAAGGTAAACTTGTATGTATATGTGAACATACAAGCTAACAAGCTGACTTCACCTATCTCTCTAGATTCTTCTATTTTGAGACATGGTCTCTCATGAACCTGCACCTCACCGCATTGGCTGGACTGGCTAGCCAGTAAGCCATCCAGGATTCCCATGTCTCTGTTCTCTTTCCTGCTCCCACAGCCCTGAGATTATAGTTGTGTGCTAATATGCCTGGACTTTTACATGAATGCTGTGGATCCAAACTCGGTCCTCATGAGCATTTCTCCTGCACAAGGAAATCTTACTGAAGGCCGGTTTGAACCAGATAGCAATGACAGAGAATCAAGGAGAACCGAGCAATGAATATATACAAAAACATATAATTCCGTTCTACTGGAAGAAGAAGAGAGTTGTGATGGAAGTGTTAGGGCATCAGAGGCTTCCTGAGGTCATTGCACATAGCTGACTCTCTGGTTTGACACGCATTTGGCTACCAAATCACAAGCCTCCCTCACAGCCTTTTACATGTCTAATCTGCTTCAGTCTAAATAGAAAACACACGAAAGCAGAGCAAGAGCTGGGGATAAGGAATCTGAAGAAATGTCCCGGAGGATGAGGACGGGCCATGACCCTGGCTCTCAGCCCAAGATCTATTACACAGCACAATACTCCCAGGAGTGAAAAAGTAGAGAAGAAGAAACTAGAGTGGGGATATCAAAGCTGTCACTTAAACAACAGAAAAGACAATGGGGACAGAAACTGAACTCGCCGAGGACTAAAATATGAAACTCGGGATAAAACACAGCCTTCTTTTTAACGTTACAAGTGTTAATGAAAAGAAAGATGCTGACAAGAGTAAGGCTGATGGGTTATTTATTAAACACTGAATGAACTCACCATGACAGTAAATACTGAAGTCCAGAGTTAGCAATTATTATTGCATTTTCTTTGGATAGAAAACCAAGGGCTTAGTGGGGGGAAAGGACTGAAGTCCTGAGGGCCAGCAGAAAGCATGGAAACTGGTAACTTTGGGAGGTTGGGAGGATCTTCTAGAATGTACCAGAGACCTGGGAAGTGAGAGACCCTCAGGACTCAAAGGGGAACTAGATGTAATGCCTTACAGTGGGGAGAGGGAACTTATTGAACCCACCTCCAGCAGAAAGTCAGGGCATCAAGTGAAGGATGGAGTTGCTGTTCCATAGTCAAAGCTCTTTCCTGTCTGAAAGAAATGCAGGGATAGAAATGGAGAAGAGCCTGATGAAAAGAAGGTCCAATGACAGGCCCAAAGTGGGATCCAGCTCAAGGGGAGGCCCCGAGACCTGATATCTTACTGAGGCTATGGGGCATTCACAAAAAGGGACCTATCATGACTGCCCTCCGAAAGACCCAACAAGCAGCTGAAAGAGTCAGATGCAGATATGTGCACCCAACCAATGAAGAGAAGCTGCTGCCCCTCTGGTTGAATTAGGGAAAAGCTGGAGGAAGCTGAGGGGGAGAGCAACCTTGTAGGAGGACCAGCAGTCTCAATTAACCTGGAACCCCGAGATCTCTCAGAGACTGGGTCACCAACCAGGCAGCATACACCAGCTGAGATGAGGGCCCCAACACATATACAGCAGAGGACTCCCGGGTCTGGGTTCAGTCAGAGAAGATGCACCTAACCCTCAAGAGACTGGAGGCCTCCAGAAGTTTAGAGGTCTGATGGTGTGGGTGGGGTGGGTGGGTGGGAACATCCTTGTAGAGACTTGAGGTTGGGGAGAGGTATGGGATATGGAACAGTTGTGGGGGGTGTGAACTGGGAGGGGAATAAAATATGGAGTGTAAAAACAAACAAACAAACAAATAAATAAATAAATAAATAAATAAATAAACCAAACAAAACAAGGGCTTTCTGAAGCAAAGCGATTTCCATAAAGACCCTCTTCTGTCAGCCATTCTTTCAGCAGCAGGATTCAAACCCAGTTCTTTGTTGCTCCCAACACATGAATTTCTCACTGACAAATTATTCTCCCTTTGAGTGCTAGTGAGAAAATCATTCCATCCTTAGTAAAAGGTGTTGTTAGTAAAGCTACGTTTCCTGTGTAACTCACTTGGCTTCAGAATCCTCTGAGGAGCTACCGTGAACGGCCTCGGGGATAAGTGTCCTGTGATTGCTGGACGGGGTCCAATGGTCTCTTGTTCTCTGTGTATCACATTCCACAGTGTTCTGGTTGCTCTCTTTATTCCCAAATGCCCAGAAAATGTTCACTCCAGCCTAGTGAAAAAAAGCATTTTGTTTATTTTGTTTCGGGAATTAATTCAATTCCTGCAGGATTCAAAGTAAATAATGAAGATGAAGAGACCGCAGCATCTGACAAATTAAACATTCATCAGGACTCAGGAAGCCAACGCAAGTAAGGGTAGAGTTTGTTACCCAGGAAAATTAGCTGCAAGAAATCAGTACTCAGATTGTTCTTTCAAAATATCTTATATGTTATGAGAGCTGGGCTCTTTATAAATAATAATGTAATTGCCTGTGTGAGTTTGGAAAATGCAGTCTCAGAATCTCTGTGTACAGATACTGTTTTCAAAATCTCTGGAAGAAGCTAAAAAAAAAAAAACAAAAAAACAAAACAAAACAAAAAAAAACTCTTGAGATTAATGCACACCCAAATTGCCTCCTTCCCACCTTAAGTCTTGTTTTATTGCTCTCTTTTATTTATGACAAAAACCAACAACAACAAAACCAAACAAACAAAAAAATAAAACAGAAAAGCCATAACCTTTAGGTTAGGAATCTACTATCCCATAGTTATGCATGGCTGCCTTCCTGAAATACTTGCTATGCAAATGCTTGGTGCTAAGTAATACGGTCTGTCTACAACCCCTGCTCCAGTTCATATTTTGAAATACTAACCTCCAAAGTGACAACGTTAGTTAAGAGGTACTTAGACTGTGGGGGTGAAGCATGCACGAATGAGATTAGCACCCTTATCAAAAATGCCTCAGAGATCTGCACTGGTGGTTGTACCACATACGATGGCACCATCTGTGAATCAGAACGCTGTCTTTCAAATCTGCCACAATCTTGAGCCTGAACTTACAGCTACAGACTCTGATAAATGGTAAGCCCCGTCCTACATGGCATGATGTCTGAGCCTTCTGAATGGACTCAGTCTGGGGGTTCCTCAGAAAATTGGACATTGAACTACCTGAGGACCCAGCTATACCACTCCTGGGCATATACCCAAAAGATGCCCCAACATATAACAAAGACATGTGCTCCACTATGTTCATAGCAGCCTTATTTATAATAGCCAGAAGCTGGAAAGAACCCAGATGCCCTTCAACAGAGGAATGGATACAGAAAATGTGGTACATCTACACAATGGAATATTACTCAGCTATCAAAAACAATGACTTTATGAAATTCATAGGCCAGTAGATAGAACTAGAAAATATCATCCTGAGTGAGATAACCCAGTCACAAAAGAACACACATAATATGCATTCATTGATAAGTGGATATTAGACCAAAAGCTTGGATTACTCAAGATACAATCCACAGACCACATGAAGCTCAAGAAGGACAACCAAAGTGTGGATGCTTCAGTCCTTCTTAAAAGGGGGAACAAAAATATTCATAAGAGGAGATATGGAGACAAAGTTTCAAAAAGAGACTGAAGAAAAGGCCATCCAGAGACTGCCCCACCTGGCGATACAGCCCACATACAGCCACCAAACCTAGACAATATTGCAGGTGCCAAGAAGTACATGCTGACAGGAGCCTGATATAGCTGCCTTCTGAAAGGCTCTGCCAGAACATGACAAATACAGAGGCAGATGTCCACAACCAACCATTGAGTTTATCATTGGAGGAGTTAAAGGATTGAAGGGGCTGAAAGGGTTCGCAACCCCATAAGAACAATACCAACCAACTGGAGCTCCCAGGCACTAAACCACCATCCAAAGAATACACATGGACAGACCCATGGCTCCAGCTGCATATGTAACAGAGGATGGCCTTGTTTGACACCAATAAGAGGAGAAGCCCTTGGTCCTGCCAAGTCTGTACCCCTCAGTATTGGAGAATGTCAGGGTGGAGAGGTGGGAAGAAGTAGGTGGGTAGGTGGGAAACACCCTCATAGGAGAAGGAATAGGATAGGAGGTTTATAGATGGGAAACTGGGAAAGGGGATAACATTTGAAATGTAAATTTAAAAATATCCAACAATAAAAAAGCAGACTTAGAGACCATATTATGTCTAAATGCAAGCCGTAAGAGGAACAATGACCTCACCTGGTTCAGTGCAGGACACACATATGTACAATTTCCCTAACCATGAGAATGTATGAGAACCCTGTGGTAGGTGTGGAAAGGTGCCAACCATCCTCCCAGGAAGACTTTGTTGCAGAGCAAACAGCCTCCAGCGCTCTGCATTTGTTTTCAGACTGCTCTCCAGCGCTTCCTTATGTATGCCTATGAACCTCTCTGGGACTACACACTGTAGGGCTGACAAGTTGAGGGTCTAAAGGCCCAGGCATTTCTACAGCACACAGCATGACCCTAACAGAGACTATTGACTCAAAGACTCATCCAGGGCAATGTCTCTGCTGAGTTTCTTTTTCTGTGACCTGCACAGCTTTGGGGTTGACCTGCTTGAGCTAACCTGAGATGAAGAAACAAGACACACATGGAGAAATGCCAGAAACAGATGGGCAGCTCACAATCATAGAGATGTACCAGCAGCCAAGTAACACATGGTGTTTATTATACGGCTGAACCAGGAGACAGTCTAGCTAACCTCTGCAGAGGGATCTCTGGGAACAGTTTCAGGCTGCAGTCATCCAGGAGGAGCACGCTGTGATTGGTACTTTCTACATGTCTTACTAACATCTCTACTTGGACCAAGGAAAAGCCATACCATTCTATGGAGCCTGATCCAGGGCAGGTCCTGCTAATCTAGGGCACTGGGATCCTTGACATGGCAATATTTATGTCAACAATATGCATGCACTCAAAACCTCATCTACTCCCTGTAGCCTTTCACAGGTAATGATCGCAAATAAATACATCTGACCCAAATCCCATCTGAATATCAACAAGAAACACCTGCCAGGGCTGTGAGCAGTTCACAGTATCAGTTAACTATGAGTAGTTACTTTGTATCAATTTTTCATGGGCAGTTAAATGTTTCCACCATCTAATTTCCTGGGACAAATGTTCTTTCAAATTTGACCCCACTATTGCTTTGCTCAGTCTGTGACCTCCAAGTTTTTTCTCTCAGTTTAACATTTAAAGAAAGAAGGAAAGATATTTAGGCTGTGAGATCTACAGAAATAGGGCAAAGGGGTCAGGGATGGGGAAGTGGGAATGAATCAGAAGAACCACATCCAGACAGATCCACAAGCAGTCAAGTTAGGTCAACCAGTAAGGCAGGACAGAAGTTCTTCAATGTGACTACCTATAGGAGATACCTGGAGAGCTTTAAAATTAATATACGGATACACAGGCCCTGTCTTCAAATAAACATGTTTTAAAATATAACTGTTTTCTATGAGGTTGGGATATAATGAGTGAGAGCCATAAATTGTGGGAAAGTGACCAGATTCATATTCAGACTACAATGAGAATGGAGGCCAATTCTACTTTTTATCAAGCTAGATTCTTAGCTTACTTGGCTTCTGAGAATCACTCATTCAGGCTGCGTCACAACATTTAATGAGAACAAGAAGAAATAAGGCAAGTGCTCCTTCCTAACTGGGGCCCTAAAGCAGCTTGGAAATTACTACACCAGACCTGATCTTCTGTTAACAAGACAGACGGGCATCTTGGAGCAGGATAGAGGGATTTCATCACTGATAACTTCCCCTTGTGTGTTCTGTGAAGACCTGGGAATAGATTACTAGTATCCTTCATAAAAAAATTAAACAAACAAACACCCCAAACAAACAACCAAACCAAACCAAATCAAGCACAAGAGAGTAAAATTCCACAGAGAAATCTAGAAAACTCAAAATAATTCAGGAACGTATTTCTATACAAAAAAAAAATAAAATAAAATAAAATTTAAAAAACCACGTAGTTTTTGTTTTATGTAAAAGTGTTGATTTACATAGAAATTTTGTAATCAATTTATCAATTTGACTCCAAACCAATGACTTTTGCCCAGCTAATGCCTATTTCTCTCCTTCTGTGTTTACACCAAATTTTGGCACTTTCTTGAACACTTACGTCTTTCAAAACTCTTCCTTAAAGCACAGATAAGCAGAAGTTGACTAACGTGACTCTGATACCCTTTTTCCTCAAGGGGTAGGCATGAGAGCAGTGGACGCTGACCTTCAGCCAGGGTTCATAGTAGAATTGCACAAGTAGCATGGTGAAAACAGAGAAGTAAAGTTTCTATTTGCCAAGAAGCCTGGGCCCCTCTACTCTACCAAATCTACCAGGTAACTGGTTGCACCCCAAAGGTCGAGAATATGACTTTAGTCATCCTGTGTCTGAATACTATCAGACAAAATAATATTTAGAGATAATCTCAGGGGTTGTTCACCTTTAGACATCTTCCTATACTAAAAGAAAAATGCACTTCTTGACTTTATTGTAAGAAATTGTAGCCGAAAGCATTCTTGGTTGATACACAGCCAAAGTCCCAAAGAAATCAAGGACAATTACATGATTCTCAATGCCTTAGAATCAAGATGTTTTAGTTGCTTCAACGAAATTCAACTTTAGCCCAGAGGCCAGAGAAAAATCCCCCCCAGAGGCTCGCACAGAATAGATATTTCTACAGGAAGAAATAATTCCAGCAATATTTCTGCAAGAGGTACAAGGGGCATGTTTTGTGAATGCCTCTATTGTCTCTCCATCCAGAATACCAAAGCAACATCCATCAAAGATGACTCTAGGGAGTTGACAGAGGACAAAATTTAGATTAGCAAAATAATGATGTCCTGCATAAAACAAAGATGAAGAAGCAAATTTAATATTGGTTAACATATTAGCAGGAGTGTCTCAGAATTTATTTGGCTTAACTGTTCCACGTTTTGATGTAAGCAAGAGTGACTAACATTAAAATTTATCCAACGTGTACCAGACCATGCACAATAGCCTTGCTTTCTTTAATTTCACCATTGAAATAGAACTCAGTATTATGTGAGGCTTATTAAAGTTGTGCTTTGGTGTTGTTTTGCATACTCTCATATGCATGTCAGGTTGTCTGGACACTTGTTCCAACAAACTTTAAAAAGTGTTCCAAAACAGCCATTGCAGTACATTGAGCTCTGTAGAGACAGCGCCAGGGCAAGCGAAAGGTGGGCAGACACCGGGCGACTCTGCCTCGCAGAGGAAAATCAACTAAACGTGGGCAAATGAGATCCTAAGAAGCCGAGAGGCAAAATGTCCTCGTCTGCATTCTTTGTGCAAACCTGCCGGAAGGAGCACAGGAAGAAGCAACCAGATGATTCTGTCAACTTCTCAGAGTACTCCTAAAAGTGCCCAGAGAGGTGGAAAACCATGTCTGCTAAAGAAGAGGGGAAATTTGAAGATATGACAAAGGCTGACAAGGCTCATTGTGAAAGAGAAATGAAAACCTACGTCGTCCACAAAGGGGAGACCAAAAAGAAGTTCAAGGACCCCAAATGCACCCAAGAGGCCTCCTTTGGCCTTCTTGTTGTGAGTACCGCCCAAAAATCAAAGGCAAGCATCCTGCTTATCCTTTGGTGATGTTGCAAAGAAACTAGTAGAGATGTAGAACAACAGGGCCGCGGATGACATGCAGCCCTGTGAGAAGAAGGCCGCCAAGCTGGAGGAGAAGTATGAGAAGGATATTGCTGCCTACAGAGCTAAAGGAAAATCTGATGCAGCGAAAAAGGGGGTTGGTCAAGGCTGAAAAGAGGAAGAAAATGAAGGAAGAGGAAGATGACGAGGAAGAGGAGGAAGATGAAGATAGATGATGAATAAGTTGGTTCTAGCGCAGTTTTTTTCTTGTCTATGAAGCATTTATCCCCCCCCCATATACAACTCATTCCTTTTAAATAAAAAAATTTAAATGTAAGGCTGTGTAAGATTTGTTTTTAAACTGTACAGTGTTTATATATATTTAACACTACCAAATGTGTCTTTAGCTAGCCCTGTCCTGATGGTATTTTCAATAGCCACTAACCTTGCCTGGTACAGTCTGGGGGTTTTAAGTTGGCACAGAAATTTAAAGCAGGTTCATGCTGGTGTACTGCACAAATTAGTTATCTATGGAGCAGTATTTTAGGTGGATTTTTGTTTTATTTTATTTTGATTTTTGTTTGCTTTTTCATCTTCAGTAGCCACTAACCTTGCCTGGTACAGTCTGGGGGTTGTAAGTTGGCACAGAAATTTAAAGCAGGTTCATGCTGGTGTACTGCACAAATTAGTTGTCTATGGAGCAGTATTTTAGGTGGATTTTTTGTTTTATTTTATTTTGATTTTTGTTTGCTTTTTCATCTTCAGTTGTCTCTAACGCAGTCTATATGAAGATAATCGTTGTTGCATTAACTGAATACCACTCTGTAATTGTGGAAAAAAAATGCCACTGTTCTGTTGACATTCTGAATGCTTCTAAGTAAGTACAACTTTTTAATTAGTATTGTTGTTCTTTTCATATGTCTGAACATTTCTTCTCTGGAGGGGAAGTTAGTCTTTTGCTTTTGCCCACTCTGGGTCACGTGGATCATTACAGTGTGTGTCTTTTCATATAGTTAGCTGGGGAAAAGGTTTTGTCCAAACCCCCTGTCTGCTGTGGGAGGGGTAACATTTTCATCCACAGTTGAAGAATTGTCCAAAATAGTGATCAGTTGGATAAGAGATGTTCTATAACCTACTCCTCAAAGCAAGGAGTGATCAATTCTGTCCCACCATGGGATTATTAGAATCAAACAATCTGAAAGTCTGTCCTTGAACGACTAATGGAAAAGTATGTTCTGCTCCTTACCTAAGGACTCTCCTTTAACTGCCATTTACTGTGTAATGACAGTTGTATTTTGAAGTTTCCCCTACTAAAGACCTGAGAATGTATCCCCAACATTGTGAGCTTAAAATACAAGACTGCTGTACTATTTGTTGACCTTAGTCCCAGGGAATGCTACCATGAGAAGCTGGCTATAATGCCTTTGCCCTTCTATCTAAATATGGATTGCTAAGGAAACTTGACTATTTAAAGTTGAGTCAGTTTTAAAAATCATGCCACTTTTAAAATGAAGGGTTTATGTTCCTATATTGTAGTTTGTCTCTTTATAAATCAGATACAAGAAAAGGGGATAAACTTTGCATATTAGGACCAGTTGTCCAATCCATTTGCTTTTTCTTTATAAAATCCAAGCTCATTCATTAATCATGCTTAATCTGCTTAGTTTATGAAACAATTTGGCAATTTTGTGGGGTTTTTTTTTTTTTGAGATTATCATTCTCTGAAAGTGCCAGTGTTTTAAAATAGTGTTCTTGTAATGCACTTTTGTGACAGAGTGCTGTTACATAATTTTGACTTGAGTTCTTTACATTTTCATTTCTTATGTAATTTAAGGAGGAATACTGAACATGAGTCCCGATAATAAACTAATAATTGCAGAGAATTAAAAAAAGTGTTCCAAAGATTGTCTCCTTTTAAAGACCTTACTCACAAGACCTCAGTCTGAGGTGCTTCGCAAGTCAATGAGGGCAGCCCTAAATGTAGAAAGGCTGAACCCTGCAGCAAAGGGAATATGACCTCTGTGCTGACCTAGCCATGCTACAAGACCCAGTCTTTGAGCTGGTCATTAGGTCTCACTGAGAAACACCACCACTGCCTTTAGCAATGTAGCTCTGGGCTGACATAGCTCAGGATAGAATTTGTAATAAACCCATACCTCCCTGAGACTTTGGCCAATATCTACTTGTGTTTTGCCTAGCACCACACCTCCCACAATGCATTTCTTCGAGTCTTTGAGCCAGTCACTTTAATTATCCTCTTCTTCGCCTCAGATTTTCTGGGAATCAATACCAATGCTTCCTTCTGTCAGTCCCATGTTAGATGAATAATTACTTTTCTTTAACTAAAATAATTATTTACTAGTTATTTAGAGGTCTGTATCCTTATATCCCTCCAGACCTGCCCCATCGGTAGTGACTTCCCCTTTATACACAATCTATCACACGTTTATATATTTGCTGTCCTAAAACAAATCCCTCCCTTGATCCTGTTTCCATCTCACCTCTCCCCCTTAGTGGAGAACTTCTGAAAATGAAAGGCTGGGCTCAAAGACTCCACCTCGTAGCAGCCTCTGCTTTGAAAAGAGCCTCCACTTTACGCTCTGTTGTGTATTTTTAAAGGATGGCTTCAATGAACTCATTATCACATCCAATTACATCTTAAATTATCATCTTCCTCTCTATACGTTCTGATGTTGCCAATCCCTTTCTGCTTCTGAAATTTCCTTTGCCTTTGGCCAAAGATAACACCATACGTAGTTCTGTAGTTCAGGCTGTAACTTGTACTTTTTCCAACCTTAAGAGCTGTTGACTAGGAGAAAACTCTTGGACGTATGCATGTGCACACATGTGTATGCACACCTCTGTGTGCATTCCAAAGCCAGCACTGTACCTACTCAGATGCAGATGACTGGCTAAAAGGCAAAGGCTGGATCAGTGGAGTAAGGTGAGCAAAGGGTATGTCGATTTGGCTTTCCTTCAAATAAAAGCAACTCCAATACCCCAGGTCTATTCCCAACCCCCTTTTCAGCATACTGTGGTGATTTCATTAGTCTTAACTTCTACATGAATTACATCACTATCTATTCACCTTTGGACTTCTTTCTCATTACAATTCAGAACAGAATATGCCTAATTTCTATTATAATTATCCAGACACTTCTTCAAATTCTTTCTATTCAAAGCTAAGCATATTTCTTCACCCACAATATCCAGCACCCAACACAATGCCTTGTTAGACATTTACATATATTACCATTGAATTTATATATTCAATGATACATTTGCATATGCATGAAGAGTTGAGTTTAAACAACTGTGTATCATCCTAACAAAGCTAATTTTTGAAGCACATTTGTAAATGAAAATGTAGACAGTTAAGTTTTAAGGCTGGGTAGAAGTTTTACTGTTGAGTTATATTGAGTGACAAGAACCTGAGACATATCTGGTTCATTCTATTATTTCTCAAAGACACAATTTTCACACCCCTTAACAGCACAATTTTCTCTTACTGGTCAAGACCTATATTGTTAATATTCTTTTTTAAAAAATATGGCTCCTTAGATTGTCAAAAAAGAATTCACAACTGTCATGTATCTGTGTGGGTTTGAAGGCACAGCTCAATCTAACGGCCTCTTTAACCTGCCAGGTGTTTGCGAGGGTTTCAAGTAATAACTTGAAAGGTGTGGACCTCCTGATATATGTGTAAGAGATAGAAGTTCTCTCTCTCTCTCTGTCTCTCTCTCTCTCTGTCTCTCTCTCTGTCTCTTCTGTGTGTGTGTACATGTGCATGTATGCGCGCATGTGTGTGTGTGTGTGTGTGAAAGAGAGAGAGAGAGAGAGAGAGAGAGAGAGAGAGAGAGAGAGAAGGGGAGTGAAAGAATGAATCCATGGATGAATGGAAAATCATGGAAGACAGGGAAAGTCTTGCTCTGTTTAAGTTACCTATCCCACCAACACACTCCCTTATGGTACACAACCTAAAAAGTGGATCTGGTATGTTGTGTGAACAGATTTGAAAGTGGAGATTGATCTTCTTTTAGCTGCCTGAATCCCCTATCATAGTCCAATAGTGACACAACAGAAAGACAAGCATATAAACACTAAATAAGAAACTTGTACTAGGTTCATGTCCCACGATTTATCCATGAGCCTACAAAGGTCTGCTGCAGATATGCTTTATTATAAACCTAGTAATAATGTTGCAGTCATATTACCATTTCCAAAGCTTTGGGCCGCCGCACTTTATGTGTGCATCACAATAACGATGACTTCTGGTGGCAACATTTTCCCCTGCATTTGTCCTCTCTACAACGGCTGCATGAGAAGGGCCCTAACATCATCTACATTCGTTCAGAGTCACAGTTTAAAATGAATTCCAATGCTAGACATATGTGCAGTGGTGTCTGCCTATAATCCCAGAACTTGGGAGGTGCTTGTAAATTTGAGTCTGGTCTAGATAGTGGGCAGCCAGGACTACGTAGTGAGACCCTGTTTCAGTTAACAAAGAAACAAATAGGATAAATAAGTCTCAACACTGGCGCTGCTAACTTCTATGCTGTCTGAGTTTGACAATGTTGAGTCATCTTCTAACTCCCCACCACTAACTGTAATAGTCAAAAACAGTACTACTTACATAAAGGATGGGTAATACAAAAGTCAAATGTTAACTCTATGACTCGGGGTGAGCTAAGCATAAGAATGATTTCTCATGCTTACAGCACTAAAACAAAAAGGAGGGCCATGAACATTGTTTAGTGTTTATGTGCATGGCGTTATCCAAAGGAATACATAAAAATTAATTTGTTTTACTCTCTGGACTCATCGATATGGATAATACCATTATTCTTATCATGCAGTGGCACAGAGCAGCCTGATGGCTGGTAATCAGAGCCAGACTTTAAATTGATGTGAAAGAATGACTCAGCATTTAGCATTTTTATATAAATGCATCTTTCTCAGATAAAACCAAGCAGCATTTTAATTTAATGACAATATCATACATATTTAATTCATCTATTAATTCACCTTGAAATATCATCTTTTTATTACCCTGCTTAAAACTTCAGCAACTTAGCTCAAACTATCTCAAAAGCTGAAAGTCTAGGAAGCCAATATTTAATTTTTGTCTCCAATGATCTATTCTAGAAAAAGAAAAAAATTCATGGGAAATATCTCAGATGTTTTGATAATTGCCTAAACCATCTCAAGCCATAGGTAAACCTGTGGAATGATTTTTGTCATTAATCCAGGCTGCCCCACAGTTTATTCCTGAGATGAGTACACAGCATACCAAACCAATGGATCCTGGCTTTGGGAGTTTGGAGACTAGTATTCTCCCAGGGTTTCACAATTGTGACATAGAAAACATGGATACATTTTCAACATCATATTCTACCATGCAGTTTTGGGAGCTGCCCACAGGAAGAAAATAAAAAATATTTAATATGATGAGCCAAAAAAAAAAAAAAAAGGCAACCATAAACGTCCTGTGGTTTGATTATGTCCTCCAACAGTCACAGAGTACAGACTTCATCCCCTGTGCTACGGTGTGGAGAAGGGACCTTCAAAGCATGATTCTGTAAACTTTGATGATGGTCTAGCTCAGGGCAATTGCTGATGAACCACTTCCTTTCTTGCTCATGCAATGATCATCTCTACCCATATGATGCCGTCTACCATAAAGTGACACAGGAAGCAGGCCCTCACCATGTGTAAATCTTTGATCTATGACTTCCTCACCTCTAGAATGTACAACTCAGACATATTTCTGTTCACTATAAATGGTCCACTTTGGGGCAATCCATTACAGCCTCATAAAATGGACTAGGGCAGAATGCCCACGTTTTCACAAGGACTTTATTCTTAAGCTCAGTATACTCTACCCTATCTGGTTCTTGTAAACACTTGGTTGTGTATATTCCCTTTGGGATATCTATATAGTCTCATTTTCAGTTTTCTTCATCAATTCCAATTGATTTTCTAATACTTAGAACCATAACAACTCTAACCAGCTTAGAGAAAGGCAACATACTATTTTTAAAAATACATGTGTATATCTTATATTTATTGAATCTCTTAAATATATTTGGAAATACTTTAAATTTTCCTGAAATATTATCCAACTATACCAACTACTGAAAATTCACCTGCTGATGGGGAAGATGGGAAAAAACAGCTTGATCTAACCAGGACAGTAAAAGAGTTGGTTATTCATAGTTCTGTGCCTATGAAGGCTATGGTCATGAGATAAAGCTTCTGGAAGGTCAAAAGAACACTGCCTTCAATGTGGATTTTGTTTTGTTTTGGTTTCATTTCATTTGGTATCCTTTGGGTTGGGTTGGTTAGTTATTTTGGCTTTGTTTGGTTTTTTGGTTTTGTTTAACATTTTCATCTGCAACTTCTGAGTCTAATTGTTCCCTGGCTTGTGCATGCATCTTTCCAGATAGAAAGCCTCTTAGCATCCAGGGTCTCTGGGGCATGACTATAAGCCAGACTTAGCTGCAGACACCGAAAGCAACTTGAATGTGAACAAAAGACTCTACCCACTGTGTCCCCCGCCCCCAGCTTTCTAAGAGGACTCATTATTGAGAAAGAGAAAAATAGAAAAGTCATAAGCCATTCTAACAGTGGTAAACTATTCTGGTCAAATATTGTCAGTAAGAAAACAGTCACAGAATGCAAAGGCTTTCATTCAGATGAGGAGATACTTACATAATGCATTGGCTCAAATTGTGGAAACATTTTGACCAGCACTAACACCAGGGAGAAAGTGCAATCTGCATGTTACTGAACAGATAGATGGTCCTTCGTCATGGAAAATTCAGTGTCTAGCATGCAATCCTGGTTTCCATTCTGTGTGAGCATTTATTCAATAATAGCAAATGAGTGCTCAGTGTTTGAGCAGGAAAGAAAATAGAAAAAGTTACAGCAGCCATATGAGTTAGTGTTCAAAAAACTCACTGCATGTATAATTTGGCTGAACAGCAACTGATTCTCTGAAATATTTGGGAAAAAAATCATTTGATAGTTCATTGTATAGATTATGCTAAGTTTTCTCAGGATGGGGTCATTTCCACAGTCAGCCATAAACACACAGATTCATTGTATTTTCATTGGGCATTGGGCATGAATTTCTAGAAAAAAGAATGGAATAGATCTATCAAACCAGGGGACTTTTGCTGTGGGCCCAAAATTTGACCCTTACTTCTTTGGGCCATGAGCAGGTAATAATCTAAGATTAATTTTAGATTATTGCTAATAGAAGTGGTCAAGGTGCCGGAAGAGTGTCCAGTGTTAGGAAAGATAAGATTTCCTTGTGCTGAAGAACTTCTTCAGTGCTCATAGAGACCATAGGGAGAGAAGGGCTTTCAAATTCTGAAGGCGCATTACCCTATTTTCCAACTGTTGAAGATGACTGAAGAAGAGGCAGAGAAATGAATTGAGAATCTGGGAGCAAAAGCCATATTCCTTGGGCTTTGAAAAAGTCCTAAATGCTTCCTAAGAAGCAAGTTGGCATCACCAAGGTCTGGGCTTAAGAGTTGTAGGACAGAGAGCAAAGATTGTTTAAAAAGCAAAGAAACTGTTGGCAGCAAAGGCAGTGAGCTGTCCAGTGGCTCCAGCACATTTCTCAATGACTACTTTAAGACTGTTTCCTACACATGGAACATTCCCCCTCCCTCCTCAATTGGGAGAATCCAGCCACAGAAACTGCGTAGTGTGCCAATAGCAGAGAAGAACAATTATAAAAACAAAACTTCACTGTCCCTCCATTCTCTACTGAAGTCTTCCCAAAAAGCCATGAGGACTGTGAGAAATTTCAGCCAGGAAGAGTCATGGATATGCTTTACGAAGTGACAAGGATAGAACTTTCTGTTCTCCCCTTACCCGAAGTCTGATTTTATCTTGACTTTGCTGCTCGTTTAGAGGAATCACTTTCTGACTATTAGTTCCCAGGCACTGTGCTCAATGCTTTGTGTCACTAGCTCCTTTTATCTTTAAATCTCTCCACATGTCTCTCAGTTCACTACAATTGTCCCCACTTTGCAAATGTGAAGAGCGAAGCTGCAGGTTTGATACGTTTCCAAGGATACATTGTGCAATGAGGATGAGAGCGGCTCTAGTAATCAGCTCCACCAGATTCCAAGTCCACACTCTTAAACCAACCTATGTATTATATTTCATGCATAAGTCAGGAAAAATGTTTAAGAGGAAGTTGTTTCATGAAATAACATGCAGAACATCCAGGTTTTGTTAGTAAAAAACTTTTCTTTTTATTTTCATATTTAGTATATATGTCTATTATGAAATACTTTTAAATTATTGATAAACACCATGGGTTCACTTTTGTACTTGTTTGGAAAGTACTTCTACTCACCCTTAACTTTGTTATGTATTATTTCTAACCCAGGAAAAAAAATGATCCTTTGTTTCATTTGACTTTTTTCTTCCTTGTTTTATTTCCTTAGGTTTAATTAGGTGACTGGTATTTCTAAATGTTGATCTCAGCTCTTCTATCACCTAATTTGGCTTTAATTGGCAATCTGTCCTCATACACATGCACATAGCAATCAAATAAAATTGGTATAAGATAACTGTAAGGTGCTATTCACATATAAAGAGACCTAATCTGGTTAGAGCTCATAAACATTGATACATTAATTACATTGTCATAATGTTACATCAAAACACAAGAGAAGTACATACTTTGTCTTTTGTAGTGCTTGGGGTTGAACCCAGGGTTCAAAAGAAGAAACTAGAAGGACAGATGTTGAAAGGCTCTGGTTTTGCAGGGTGGTAAGATTATTCTATAGGGTGGATCTACAGCTGTACTTCCTAGAATGAATAGAACAGGCAGAAGAATACACTGCACATTATGTCCTCGTTTTGCAAAGTAAGAAGAGATTCAACGAAAGAACCAGCATTCCATTACCAAGCTTCCTCATGTAAGAAAAGTAAGGCTTTCCTGCTGAAATATTTTCCTCTTATATACACTTCTTGCTTCAAATGTTCTCCTCACTTTGGTTAATTTCCCTTCTAACAGTTAAAAACACTAATGACAGAAATATAAAGGGAGAGGTAATGATAGCAGATAATTTAGCAAGCTCTCTACCACCGAGCTACGTACCCAACCCTTATTTTATATTTTATATAATTAATTCAATTATTTTATTTTATTATGCTCAGTAACATTATTTTACCCACACTGGCAAACATTTATGGCATTTGTCTTCAGCTGTGGCTGCTCGCTGGAATTACCTTGAGAGTTGAGTTCAACAACATTGGATTCAAATCCTCTATTCAGGAATTCACATGGTTCCTGGGGTATAGGCTTGGCATAAGACTTTTTATAAAAGCTCCTAATGAAATCCTTTCAACAAATAAACAAGTGAAGGTGAGCACTCAGTCTCCCTGGCTTAAAGTGCAGCCCAAATTAAAAACTTTAAACTAGTTCATAGAATAGTAGAATATTTTGGTTTTTTCTGATAGCAACTTCTGTCATTTATACTTAACTATTAAACCATTAAATAGCAAGTCATAGTATAATTTCCTGATCCTGATAGATTGCATTAATAACTCATGATAAGTCAATCTGCCTCCTTCCCAGGTGACACCTGTCCTTAAACTAAGATCTCCACAACACATCACTTCTAAGTCTAAACTGATCCATCCAGGTGGCACACAGGGACAGTAGGAGAAGTGGATCACAGAGGTTTTAACATTGTTCCTGTTGGTTGCAACCTCTCCACCAGCCCTACTGGGAATCAGCCAGGCTCCCCAGACTTACAGTCTCACTGAAGAATTCCTGGCACTAACTTAGTATTTTAAAAGTGTTTTTAACAGAACATTCTCAAACACTTAGCTTATTTTCTGCCTGGGGATTGGGGATTTCTTCATTTCGATCTACTAACCATCACATTTAGTAATAACAAATTTACCTTAAGATTTTTGTGTTCTTATGGTTAACTCAATTGCCTGTTTATTTAATATACACTGTGGAGTCCCTGTAGTACACTCAGAACTGTGTTGTTGCTAGATATTCAAAGAACCACATGATCTATTAAAGAAGAGAGAGGCTGTGTTTCTCATATTTCTATTTCTATAACAGAATATCTAAGGTGATCAAGTTAAAAAATAGGAAAAGTATTGTGTCACAACCCAGTTGACAGTCCATTTGGTCTCTGCTTTGGGTCGTGAGATGAAGTAGTATAGTATGGCAGAGATCAAGCTGTTTATATCTTCATAGCTGAAAAGCAAAATTATAGGCAAAGGAAGGGCTAGGCGTCTCCAAGCCCTTTTAAGGTCATGCCCTCAATAACCTAACTTCTTTCCACAAGACCCCAGCTCCTAAAGGTCCCCGCATCTCCAATAATATTCACAGGCTGGGAATTAACCACTTTATGCATATTGTTGTGAACACCTTTCCGAAGCTTAGCAAATAGTAAAGTGGTTCTCTGTCATAAGAATGTCCATCAGACAATGAGCAAGATACTTTAAAACAGCCATTGGCAATTAGAAGCATAGATTTTTAAATGAGATTATCAAAGGGTGTAATGTCTCCTTTAGAAGGAGACACTTACACTGATATTTAAAGGGGGGGGGTGACGATCCCATCATGCAGTGTGAAAACTGGGCTGCATGGAAGGAATCCTGGGAGAGTAGACGTTATATCAAGGGTTTGGTAAGTCTCCAGTGCACAGTTCAGCTCCAAGATCACAGCTGATCCATGGAGTAGGAATGCAACAAGAGTTGAGGCTGGGAGGCAGGAAAGGCATGGTATGTGAGGGCTATGGGGAGGAATTTAGATTCTATGTAAAGTGTGTTTGGAATCTGTGAATGTATCTGTGAGGTTTAATTTTCTGAGTCAACTTGACTAGACCAAAGGGTGCCTTCATAGTCCTTAAATTATTATTCAAGCATTTCTCTGACTGAAAGGACATTTCGGTCAGATAACTGACAAAACAGATAACCTCCTCGGTGCACAGGTGAATGTCATTTAGTCAGGTAAAGCCACAAATAAATAAATAAAGTCAAAGTCTTCCTCAAACTTGAAAGGAGATTCTTGTCCTTATTGCACACGAATTGGAAATCTGCCCCCGCCCCGCTTTACTTTTTGAACTGAACCAAGTAAGTAGCTCTTTGCGGGCATCAAACCTGCTGGCTTTCCAGACAGGAACAATGCCAATGGCCTGATTCCGTTATCATGAGAGCTTAATTCCTTATAGCTACACTTTACCCATCCCATCCCCCATGTCGACATGCATGCATATGTGTGTGTGTGTGTGTGTGTGTTCCTCTAAGAAACTGAATGAATAGCCTAGTAAAACTACGATACTTTGCACACAGTGACATCATACTTGATTCTAATGTGTGAAGATAAAGAGCACCATGTTTCCCTCTTGCTCTTGACAACAGCGTGCCCCAAGGAGCAATGTCTCCTTCGCAGCCAAGTTCCTTGAGTAAAGCAAATGTCTGGATTAGAACACGGCCAACATATCATCTATGCAACAATACTTTTACGAATATGAGCCGGCAATGTTGTTGCATGACATCCATTGGAATGTGACCACCGATACAGAGCAATTAGGCGGCTGCTGTGCTTCTCCAGGGAAGAGAAGCTGATGACTGATAAACGAGTAGCGTCAATAATGATAAAGACAAGAAGAGAGCCTGGACGTGGCCTGCATATTTGGACAGTAGATGCCCATGGGTTACCTTAGCTAGACAATTGTCTTCAGTGCTTGCTTAAATACTTTGCTGAGTGTTTCTATGACTGTGTTTGATGTTGGGATTAGTCTTGATCATCACTTGGATTTAAGTAGAGCAGATTACCGAGCATGATGAAGGCATGCTTCATGCACTCAGAGGAAGGTCTTCGAAATTGAAATATGGGGCTCCATAGAGAAGAAGGAGTGCCACCTCAAAACTACAGTGTAGAAAGCCATCCTGAATTTCCAGCTCTGTGGTCTGATCTGTGAGTTTCAGGTTTGCCCACACCTACAGTCATGGTCAGTTTCTTGAATAAGTATGTCTCTTCCGCTTCTGACTCTCATCTTCTCCCTATGCATGGTGAGCCAATGGGATAGTGTTGTTCGTAGGAAAGCCCCGACTATACTGGCACAAAGTCGAAGGTTTCCTGGATTTTGGATACAGGGCTGGGGGCCGTGTTACGGCTCTTAGGTTATTGTCCCGTGTACACCAGTGGATGAGCACAGAACACATGGCACATGCGCATAAGTGTGGTTTCATTGGGGGAAAAAAATAACAAGATAACCTGAGTATCTCATGCTCAAGATTTGTCCTGACAACTTCTGTTGGTTGAACAGAAGGTTGGCTCAGAAAAATTCTACTACATATATTACAAACTTTCACTGCTAAAAAATTTAAAAGGTTAGTTAGAAAGTCTTATCATGTTTCCCCGTGCTCTAAGGAAAATGAGATATCTAAGAAAGCCCTGAGAAATAAAGTACTCCTCGGACCCCACACACTGATTTTCCACATTATTGAGCAATGTGCACCAAGAGCAGCTCACTGACATCCCCGTCACCATAAAATGCTGCTTTGAAAATGGTAAAGGCAGAAGATGTGCTGTGCTTCAGAAACAGCCTGTGAATTAGCTGCATCTACTTCTCCTGGGCACTACATCGCCTTGTACCCCCAACTTTCATTACAAACAGACAGAGGGTATAAACCACCAGTTCCTTGGGCTAGCAGGGACTCATCGCTCCTGGTTTGCTACTGAGCACCACTTGTCCCAGGCAGAAACAATGAGCTTAAGAACTGTGTATTTGTCCTCCACTTCTACCCTTGGTTGGCATTTCTGCTTGCTAGAGATGGGAGGTAAAATGCATCAACAACTGTCACAGGCCAAGACAACAGCACAAAGTTTTTTCTTGAGACTCAGGCCCACTCAGTCACATGCTTCCTAGTAATGGGCTATGTTCTTCGAAAAATGGTGGTTTTTTATTTTACTTGATTTTATTGCACACAAACACCATTGAGGGAAACTTCCACAAACCTAGAAGGTTTAGGTCAATCACCCAACGGAGTTAGCACAAGACGTGTATTGCCAGCGATATGACAGACTCTTGCATCATAAATTTTGTGAGAAGTGGTCTCTTAGAAAACAAAAAACAAAAAGAGGTTAGTCAGCTAAATGTATAAACTAGAAACATAGAAATGTATGGTCATTGTCAAATATTGTGTATTATGTGTGATTGTACCTGATATAATCTTTTGTGTGGAATAGGTTCATTCACGCCAGCACCCACAAAACATGGTAATGGCTTTATACCGAGACATCACAATGACAACCATGTCCCTAAGTGACTAACATGTGGCTAACATGAAAATTAAGTCCAGTCTAGTCATTGGGAATGGGTTCAGTTTCTATTCCCACCAGATTAGAGTATTCCTTCTACCACAGGGAGGTATAACAGGAGCAGATCTCTTCCCTCTCACACCTCTTTCTCTTGAGTAGGCTTACATTTTAGACCTGGTGGTTCAGCCATCATAATCCTAAATTGGACTCTATATTATATGAATGGCAGGGTTTAGTTCACAAATGTCAAGCCTAGTGGCTTTCAAAAATCATGAAAAAGCAAAAGGGAGTAGTATTATATAAAAGAAGGGGAGATAAGCAGATTCGTTACCATGGTAACGAATTAGTACCATGGTACTAATGGTACTAGTTTAATTTTTTTTGCTGTTGTGATAAAACACCCTGACAAAATCAACTTAGGGGAGCAAGTGTTCATCTGCCTTACAATTCCAGCCTATCATTACAGGGAAGTCAAGGCAGCCAGTGGTTGAAACAGCTAGTCACAGTCGAGAACACAGAAAGAATACATGTATGTTTATTTCCTAGTGGTTAGCCCGTTTTCTCCACTTATATAAAATTTAGGACTCAAAGCCAGGGAATGGTGCCACCCACAGTGGACATGTCCTCCCACCTCAATTTTAGCATCATTGAGATGATTCCCCACAGACATCCCAGACCAGCCTAATCTGAAGAGTCCCTCATTGTGACTCTTTTCCCTGATGATTCTAGACTGTGCCCAGTTGAAAATGGAGATTAACCATCACACTTTGCAATGTAGAAACTCTTGATGTGAGTTCAGAGGCTCCGGCAAGGCAAAGCACAGACAGTGTCTACTGATAAAATTTCTTTGCTTTGCTGTAATCTGTATGGCATAAAAATGATAGTACTAAAGAAATGACACGAAAAGAGTGCACTTCAACAAATCTTTGCCACACATACTTTTAATGACATAGTGTCTGTTCTTTTAGGAAGAAAGGCTATTTTAATCCCCCAAAGCTGTGAACGCCTGGGGTATTTGGAGTTTCTCCATTGGAATCATATCCAAAACCAATTTACCAATCATGCACGTATATCTGTTTCGTCGCCTATATTCACAAGTTTTTTTTCTAGCCAGACTTACTTAATCTGTTTTTTTTTTTGAGGTGTTAGGTTTTAAATAACTTGAAGGTATTTCCAAAACTAGAATTCAGTATTAAAGGATCAACATTGGATATTGTAATAGAATTTTTTAAAGTGCATCTTGGATTCAAAATAGAACTCCAAAGACATTCTGAGAAAAGTTGGAAAAACTGAGATAAGCCTGAGACAAGTGGCTTCCTGGGAGCTTGTGTTAGGGCAGCTCAAACTGCTCTCAGTAAAATGCAGGCTATGGCTCTCATTCTTGCTGTTTCCTTAAGAAAGTCAGGGCAAAAGAAAATTGCATTTCATTCCCAGAAAAAGGAGCATAGATGAACTTGCTTTCTATAGGCCTATGGAATGTCTTATTTTATAGAATTGGCCAGTGTAAAAAGAGATGAGGTCAAATACAGTCCAGGGCCCAAAGCCAGGGAATGGTGCCACCCACAGTGGACAGGTGGTATTCAAACAGATCTTGAAAGAGGACAGCAGGGCACCATGGATCAAACAGGACTGCCCCAATCCCTACATACAGGGGCAATATCAAAAGCATGGATAACAGATGGGGACCACAGACTCACCAGTGGAGGCGGATTGGGCATTGAGTCAGGATTGGAGCTAGAGCGCTCATCTAAACCTAGACCTGCAACCTAAGAGAAAAGGAAAGAGACGGTGTACATAACGGCACATTAAAGATGTTTGTTAACAGTCTGTTCAAGGTTGATGTTGCTGTGCTGGCTGAGGGAAAGAGGAGAGCAAAGAGAGAGAGGGAGGGGGAGGGAAGGAGAGGGAGGGAAGAAGAGAGGGAGAAAGAGAGGGAGAGAGAGAGAGAGAGAGAGAGAGAGAGAGAGAGAGAGAGAGAGAGAGAGAGACTTTTGGAAAACTCCGAGGAAAGTGGCAGGCAAACAGCATTTGCCACTTTGGCTGTGGATAAGCTGCCCAGAACTCTAGAAGCAAGTCTGCCTTGAGGGATAATTTTGTCCATGTTTCTGTGGAGAGGCACCATGGTCTTTTGTCCTAGACTGCCTTTTCAAGCAAATAACTTTGATAGGTAGAGAGGGAATCTTTTCATGGAGTGGAAGACAGAAACCATTTTGTCATGGTTTCTATGACACTAAAAATCTTGCTAGCACAAAAGTTAAGCAAATTTGCTGACGGTTCTTATAAAGAATGGGTTTCCTCAGCTCATGGTCAGCATGGCCATCTTCTGGAGACTACCAGCCAGGGTTGAGGCTCTGGCGTAAGGAAGCCAAGAGCCAAGGTGGCACTAAGACTAGCTGTGCTGTGGGTAGGAGTAGAAACATCCTTAGTTTCTGATCCAAGAGTCTGCTGTCTTTTTATGGGGTACATGAACGTGGTACTTTTCCCTTTTAGATTATACAGGGGTTTAATGTTTGTCCTTTTCTGGTTCTTGGCAGTCTTTAACTTCTGAAAAGAGAATCACATAGCGTCTTTTATAAACCCTCAGAGCAACATTTTATCTGTGAGGAGGCCAGGGAAAATAGACATTCACCTATGAGAAAAATATAAAGCATGAGGAGAAATAAAATTCTAGCAAGCACAGACCAAAACCCTCTTAAAATGATTTACACAAGGTCTGCTTCCAGAAAAGGACAGAAACAGAAAAGTGGGGGCTTACACGCGTGGATGCATGTTTAGATGTCCATGCATGTGTTTACAGCTAATGCCATAGTCATTAATGGATGGACAAGTTAGTAACAGATGCATCTAAGCATAAAATCCCATTTGTTGTTGAAATTTGTGTTGTGCATGTATAAGTGTACATCTATATGCCTCTGTGTATGCATGTGTACAGGTGAGCCCATCTGTGCCGTTGTCTTTGGAGGCCAGAGGTAACCTCGGGAAGTTTTCCTCAATTGCATCTTAACTTTTGAAATAATGTTAGGCTAAACTGTCTTGTCGGAGAATAGTGGGATGTGGTGTCTCCATTCACTATGCATTACAGGTAAGTACTTCTAACACTTTTCATGTAGGGCCTGGGGTTTGAACTTAGTTCCTCATGCTTTCACAGTACTTACTTTACCCACAGATCAAAGGGCAATGCCCCAGAATTTGAAACCTGAAACAGATATTCCTCAGGCAAGATATCAAATGACACCCATCCAACTTAGAGGAGTAGAAGGTAAAAGTAAGTTGGTGTTGGGGGTTGGTCTGGTGCTGCTCTGTATTCAGATGCTAAATGCTGGCCCCTAATATCTGATTGCCCTCAGATGAATGAGTTCTCATGTATACCAGCCTTGTTGTGCAAGCCTTAAAAGTGGCTACAGCGAATTAATAGGGAGAATAGAGGTAGGTGACTTCAGTTACTGGGCTGGGGCTTGCAGGAAGGGACCATGGGGAGAGGAAGTAAAAGAAGGGGAAGGAAAGAAGGGTCCAGTAGAGAGGAAGAAAGAAAAAGGAGATGGGGAGAGGAAGAAGCCACCAGGAGATGAAATGGACCAGGAGTACATGATTAGAGAAGTGCTCCCTGAGGACACATGGATGGAGCAGAAATAACAGTTGAGACTCAAGCAGAAAATAACAAGGGACATATGGCTGGGACGTGAGTTAGAATAGCTCATAACCTGCCCAATTTAGGTTTACAGCTTGTAAATAAAATGCCAGGATTTTGTGTCTTTTATATAGGCTAGCTAGAATAAATATTTCATTTACAAGTTGGTTTTCTCTTTTTTGTCTTTGCTGACCCTGCAGGAGAAGTGATGCTGTATAAAAATGGCTTCACTCAATTCTATCTCATTGCTCTTTCCCAGAAAGGAAATGGAGGCACAGCAGAAGACCCCGCCCTGGCTCCAGCATCACCAGTTTCCATTCACCGTGCTTTCCTGCATCCCTGGCTACTTAGACCTGCCTGTGCTCTGACATTCCTCTGAGTTTAGTCTTAATAAGTCTGTATTTTTATCTCATGGGCAGTCTCAAAAAACTTCTGGAGCATTCCACAACTTCCAGTGGTCCCATCTTATGAAAATACCAACCATTTTAAATCTCCCTTCATGCTCCCCATCTAAAGACCTTGGAGAGCTGACAAATCACAAACAGACTTAGCATGCCTCCCTTGGACATGGTGTTTCATTAGGAAAATTTTGCACATTAGTGTTAATGGACAAGGAGTATACACTGATGAGGGGATGGTAGTGTTTTATGTCTGTTGGTTTTCCTGTGCTTTGCTGATCTCTACAGCCCATCCTCACGGCTTTTGCTAACGGAACAAATCTTAAATGTCTCTACAGCATCACTGGCTGTGGAAGGGGGTTTGGAGCAGTGGAGAGAAAAAGCTCTGCAAACAGAGCCTGGGAGCTGAGCATTCGAAGGCACCCCGACCTAGGTTTTATCACCAGGGGTTGCCAGGACTCCTGCCCTTGCATCCTGTCTCCCTTTCTGTAGGTCCGGAAGTTAGCAGGAAGACTTTTACCCTCAAAGTAGTCATAGATGGTCACAAAGGAGATTTCACAGGGTCCTCCTTCATCCTTGTGCCTCAGAACACTGATGGCTTCTATCTGTCCTAAGACCACAGGTTCTGCGTGATAGTGTTTCTAAGCGTAAGACCTTGCTTACACATCATACAATCTGATCCTGAACAGGGGGCTTCCTCAGAAATGACTGTTCCCTTTGATGTTTCAACGCTCTGCCTTTCCTGTAACTTTATGTTGAATTCATTTCTCTAGGGAAACACACTTGTCTATAAAAGTGATTGGACTGAAGAACCACATCGATTACTTGCCCCATAAAAAAGTAAACAAAATAATGTTTGTGCAGCAGAACAGCAGCCTTTAGGAGCATGGGTTTCTCTCTCCTACACATATTGACTCTTTCAGGGTCCCATGATTATTGAACTAGCTTTGGAGGCAGAGCAACCCCAGAGTATCTTTTCATTGCCATCAAGACAATTCTAACATCTTACCTCCCCTTAGAAAGTCTCCAACCCTTCCTCCCCTTTCTCTGTCTCAATGCCATTTTCTCACACTTCAGAATTTCTGCTCCCCTCCCCCAGTTACCATATAACACAGTGGGACCGAAAGTTTCCTCAATAATAAAGTATTTCCTGGTCCATGTTGCTAGCGTGTTCTGTGTTCTGATTATTCTGAGCTGTTCTTTGAGGTGTTCCCCTGATGAGGGGACCTCTAGAAATCTGACATTGTAGCTTTTCAATGCAGACTGTCTTTAAACAGCATAAACAGAATGCTTTTTTTTTTATTAACTTGGTATTTCTTATATACATTTTCGAGTGTTATTCCCTTTCCAGTTTCGGGCAAACATCCCCTGATCCCTCCCTCCCTTCTTTATGGGTGTTCCCTCCCATCCTCCCCCATTGCCGCCCTCCCCCAACAATCTAATTCACTGGGGTTCAGTCTTAGCAGGACCCAGGGCTTCCCTTCCACTGGTGCTCTTACTAGGATATTCATTGCTACCTATGAGGTCAGAGTTCACTGCCCAAAAGTTTTCTTTAGTCATTCAACAAACAGATCAAGGAAGTTAAACCATTGTTAGCCACCAGAAACTAAAGAATGTTCCCATGCGCCTCTGTTTTCTTTGGCTTACAACCTGTCAGAAATGGAACCTGAGCTTTTAATTTGTTTCTGTTCTTACACATAATTGATTCCTAATACTCCAGGCTCTGACATGTCAAACCCATTAGTCTGTTTGAAGCTCTTCTTGCTTATACATGTTTTACCTTTCAATGGATATTTTATCAAGGGAAAATACACTCTGCAAGGCTGAAACTTTTTCATAAAGCTTTTGTGAGTGATATCGGCCTTTGAATACGGATTTTAATGCTATAAGCTATTTAAGACCCATTGCAGAGCGGAAAGGAAAGGAAACAGATCCATCATCGCGAATGTCTAGGCTTTGTCACAAGAAGCAGCAAAAATCCTCATGGCTTTGGAATAGCCACTTAACCTTTTGAATGGCATTGCTTTTCTCTGTTAAATGGTGGGGCAGAGTGACATGGATGTTCTCCCAATCCACTCATCTGAAATGCAATGATTCTAACTCTGGAAGCAGTTTGGGTATGAAACACAGCCCTGAACACAGTTCTCACACAAACTCAGTAAAGGAGAAATGTGCAGCCAGCAGATGTGGGAGGCTTACAAGCTGGAGACATAGGAAATTGCCCTAAGACTGGGCAGTCTAGGGGATGAGCAGACCTGTTCATGGGTACCATGGGTATGGAAACTCCACCCATTCCGCACTTCTGCTTCTCTTTCAACAAGATGGAGATTGGTACCATTAAATGACCATGAGTCTGCTATAGATACTCTATCTGCTATATCTTGGACCTTAGGTCCCAATTTACTAGTTAAATTGGCCTAAACATTATTTGCTAACATAGGCATTTAAGTTATATTTAATATTCAAATCCAAGTAGAGGGGAAATAATGCACGTGATAAAAATGGATCTTCTCTGTACCCTGTGGGGAGCTGCTAATGCTGATGCACTAGTCTACGACGATTCTGAAAAGTAACTTTGGATTACAAATTGTGGTAACTGTTAGCTGTGGAATGCTAAAAAATATATTATAAGTCTCTCTCTCTCTCTCTCTCTCTCTCTCTCTCTCTCTCTCTCGCCCCCCCCATGCATTTGTGTACACATGCATGTGAGTGTACTGTGTGTTCCAATCGAGACAACAGAGGCTTATGTGGGTCCTGGGAACTGAACTAGACTCCTCTGGAAGATCACTATTTGGACTTGCAAGTTTCCAAAAGAGACACATCCCCTTGCCCGTGTAATCTGACATTTACTGATGATGAGTCTATCATTAGCTTTCTCGTAGATTACAAAAGAGGGTTGGCGCCTGCTTTATGTGATTTGAAATGCATGTTGCTTTAGAGAACAGTGTTGTACTGTACAATATATTCCCATGAACAATGGCCTTGGAGATAAATCCCCATTAGTCACTTAATGATTCACTCAAACATTAGATATTGGTTTTGAGGGAAGTTTTCTCCTTTTAAACAATCAGTTGTTTATATTGTGGGTTTTGTTAGATGTATAGATTTCAGACAAAGCCTCCTTTTTTGTATTGTATTTGTGCAGCACCAATTTTCGTTGGCTTGTTCCTGACTCTATAATATGTAATGCTGTGAGTGCAAGTCCCTACAACATTCACATCTTCCACTGAGCCTCCAGATGATTAGAACACCAATCATTTTGGAGAGGTTGGCATGCTACAGGTTCACAGCCTGATTACAAGTTATCTTAGGCAGCTTTTAGTCCCTTAAATCGCCATTTCTTGTCCAAGACCTAATGTCCTTGTGACAAATACGTGAAAATTTGAAGAATGTATTAACTTAATAAAACACTAGTTTCCACTAAACAAAGTTCTAAGAATGCTACCAGATAATATCCAAAGCCCATTTGTGAATTTCCTTACTCTGCTGTAACTCACCTGTTGGATGTCTTCCAAATTTACTTTAAAAGCACCTCACTTTATAATTTTATTTGGCTACTACAAAAGCTTCATCAAACTCTTACTACACTGAAATAAGAAATTTGGGGTAAGCTGAATCTGTCTTTGGGAGCCATGATCACTAATATTTGGTTCTGTGATAAACTATCTCTTATCCCCTTTCCGGTTTTAATGATGACATCATATTGCTTCAAGTCTTAGGCTCTTTCCTTAAAAGGCAGAGACTCAATGGCAGACTTCCATTTTTTTTCTCTCCTTGACAACACAAGGACTTATTTTATTTACTTGTACATCTTTACAGAATGCATTATGGTAATTTAATACATGTATATAATGCATACTAATCAAATTAGGATATGGAATACATAGATACAATATATACTAATCAAGTTAGGGTACTAAGCATTTCCATCTATGTAATCCTTCATCTTTTTTTATTAAAGGAACACAGTTTTTTTTTCCAAATCAGCAAGTACACTTTTATTAAACTTTAAGTGAATGTGAAATTACTCAGCAAATTATCCATATACTTATCAATGCTCCTATAAAATAGGAAACATAATTTAACTTACAGCATCTCCAAATCTAAAGGCTTTGGCATAAATTTATGTATGAATATGTATATGTGTGTGGTATAAAACTTGTGCTAAATGTTTTATTATGACACAGCTGTTTTCCTCAGCATCTGAGAACTTTCTAAAATACTGCAAGGACTAAAAATGTTCAGATTTTTATTCATATCGATTGACAGCAATTTTCTGTGGTGCTATATTACCCAAGTTAAAGAGAATATTGGACAGAAATAAATTAGTTTTGCTTTTTGATGTCATAATTTTTAAATGCTATCAAGTGTTTATTAGGTGTCTAAAAACTTTGTGTGCCATAGTAAAATGCTCTAAGAGGTGTATAAATATTTATGAGTATCAGGGTTAAATAAATATGCTCATGCACTTCCAAATTTTGCTATACAAAATAAACACCATATTATTTTATTGTCCGAGTTATTTTAACGTTGTCTTATCTCTAATTCCTAATTTTATGCAAAGCCATTTCTTTCTCTAAGTCTCACCCTCTCATTATGGTTTTAAGGAAATTATTGGGTGCTCATATAACTCATTTTACAGACCAAGGCTGGACATATTAATAAATTAGTTGCAGTTGAATTTAGCACTTAAATATTATATCTTTTCATAGAAACTTGCTTAGTCACTGATTCTTCAGTGCAAAGGCCAGTGAAGACACATGAACTGAATTATATGATATTGGTCAAGGGAGAATCACTTACAAATACAGAATGTCTTCCTGAGGCATACATTTTTTCATTTCCATCTCCTCTTTCAAAACCAAGAATCCAATGACCATGACATACCTTCTTTAATGAATTAACAAAATCGGAATACATCAGGAATTCTCAATCCATTTGGTGACTGTAGTATCAAGGCAGAAGTCATGATGGTGAATTTCCCTGAAGAACGGGAGTCTGTATTTAACAGAGCAAGGATATCTTTGCATATCAGAAAGGCCATTAGCTTGATGCATGGAGGAATTTGGCTTCTGAAGAATTTGATGAGGTGGCCCTATTTGAAGACATTCTTATCCTGGTTGTTATCCTCCTGTGACTGCAAAAATGTGTCATATCTTCCACCCTAACTTTCTTCCAACAAGTGTAGTGGAAACAGTATTTGTTTTTAATAGTCCAGTTATTTTGAGAGAGAATATATGAAGGAATTAACTCTTGAAGTTATGAAAGCTGGGAACTGTCATGGAAGACTGTACACACTGGAGACCTTGGAATGCTCACAGTATGACTGATTTCAGCTTTCAAAGAGTCCTTCCCTCAAGAGAGTTCAATAGTGCAGTCACCAGTTTAAAAGCAAAAACACAGAACCTGGGCGAGGTGGTAACATGAATCCTAAGCTCAGCACACAAGCACCCTAGCTCCTGGAGAAAGATATCTTCTGAATAATTCAAAGAAAAGGTTATTTAAATGGAAGATATGAAAGCCCTAGATTGGGGCTAGGAAGGTATGAATTAAAGAGGTAATAGGAATATTATTATTACATTTTAAAAATTCGAAATATATATATATATATAAATCCATTGTTATTTGTAGAGTCAACAACCTTGGATCTTTAAGTGATCATATAGATTTGCACTGTAAAAATATTGTAGTGATATCACACAAGTTGCACTTACCATTTTTGTGTCTGTGATTCATAATAGTTCAGTAATTGTAGTGAATAATCAATATCAAATAATTTGACAAAGTAATGAGTCACAAACTGAAGGTAATTATAGCAATACAAGTCAATTGGAGGCTACACTATATAAAGTAGTCTGAACTATGAACAATATAAATCTGATCGCAATGCCAAGACACGATTTCAAATAATTTAAATCATCTGTGTTCATTTTAACTGGACCTAAAATGTTGACTTACATGGGCAATACATTTATTTTCTAATTTGGCATGAATGATGCATGATGTATACATTTTTCAATAGTGAGTGCTCTGTAATGATATCGTATTTAAGTTATTCTCTATTTGAAATAATGTAGAAAGCACATATGAAGAACACACATCTTTATTATAGGAAGATGCTGGCTTAGACACTGAGACCCTGAAGGGCCCGGATAGACAGCTCTCTGCCCAAATCCCATTTCCAGGCTAAAGAGGAAGGCAGACACGCCTAGAAACCAGAAGAGACTCGCTGGACACAGGAACCTAGGGAAGACAGTTAGAGACAGGATCTTCACAGCTGCTTGGAAGAGCTCATGCCCAGCAAACTTGGGCCTGGACCAAAGGCAAACTTTTCTGCTAAAACCAGGAGACACACTGAACAACACCTGAGAGAAGGAGCTTCGAATGCAGAACACTCTGTTTGGCTCAACAGGAAAACAGATCTACAAACTCCTGAAGACACTATAAGACAGTCTAGAACTGTCAGAAATGAGAACAAAGTAACACAAATCTGAGGAGCAGTCTGGAACAGGACACTACATGGCATCCTTAGACCCCAATTCTCCCACCAAAGCAAACAAGGAATATCCAAACACACCAGAAAGAAAGCAAGATCTAGATTCAAAATCATATTTAACCATGATGCTGGAGAACTTCAAGAAAGACAGTGAACTTCCTTAGAGAACAAGTAAAGAAGCCTACAGAGAGAGGAATACATAAAAATGCATGAAAGAATTGAGAAAACATAAATAAACAAGTAGAAGCCCAAGAGGAGACACAAAATACCTGGAAAGAATTACAGAAAAACACAATCAAGTGGTGGAAGAATAAAAATGGAAATAGAAGCAATCAGAAAGAACACATGGGAAACAACCTGGATATAGAAAACCAAAAAGAAGAGACAGGGCTATTAGATACAACTACCAACAGAATACAAGAGATGAAAGAGAGAATCTCAGGAGCAGAAGATTCCATAGAAATCATTGACTCAACTGTCAAAGATAATGTAAAGCAGAAAAAGCTACTGGTCCAAAACATACAGGAAATCCAGGACTCAATGAGAAGATCAAACCTAAGGATAATAGGTATAGAAGAGAGTGAAGACTCCCAGCTCAAAGGACCAGTAAATATCTTCAACAAAATCATAGAAGAAAACTTCCCTAACCTAAAAAAAGAGATACCCATAAGCATAAAAGAAGCCTACAGAACTCCAAATAGATTGGACCAGGAAACACCTCCGTCCTGTCTCAAAAACACAGCGCTCAAATAAGAAAGAATATTCAGTAAAAAAGGAAAAGGTCCAAGTAACATAAAGGCAGACCTCTCAGAATCACACCAGACTTTTAAGCTGAGAGGCCAGAAGATCCTGGACTGATGTTACCGGGCCAGCCAGGTTGACACAAAACTCTCAAATCAGCATAGATGGAGAAACAAGATATTCCAGATAAAACAAATTTACCAATATCTCTACAAATCCTGCTACAAAAGGATAATAAATGGTAAACCCACCTAAGGGCCTACCTAGAAGAAGCAAAAAGAAACTAAAGCAACAAAACAGAAAACAGTCTGAAACAACCGGAAGCAATAATCACTATTCCTTAATATCTCTCAACATCAATGGCCTCAACTCCCCAATGCATAGATTAACAAACTGGATACATAGCCAGGGACCCTGCATTCTGCTGCCTACAGCTCTCTGTTCACCAGACACTACCTCAGATGAAAAAACAAATGGTCAGAAAAGCAAGCTGGGTAGCCATTCCTATTATCAGATAAATCAATTTTCAACTAAAAGTCATCGGGACACTTCATATTCATCAAAGGAAAAATCCACCAAGATGAACTCTCAATCCTAAATAAGCCCCAAATACAAGGCACCTACATACGTAAAAGAAACCTTACTAAGCTCAAAACACACAAACAATAATAGTAAGCATCAGCCCATCCAGAAACAAGAAACTAAACAGAGCGTGAACAGACTAAGAGAAGTCATGAGCCAAATGGACAGATATTTATACGTTCACCTAAAAAGCAAAAGATAACCTCAGCTCCTCTACTTTCTCCAAATTGACCATATAATTGGAATCATCTGAAAGAGAAATAATCCCAGTTTTTCTGGTCTTCATCAAAGCAAATACGGATTGAATCCATCAATGATAACCTGGTGGGAAAGGTAAAGTTTTTTTAGGACTTGAAAATGAAATACAACATCTACCCAAACATGATGATGATAGGACTTTAACGGGAAAAGCATATGAAACGAATAGCTCCTCTTAAAAAATACACCCAGGAGGGTAGGCAGGACAAACACAGGTAAAAACAAGTAGAAAGAATCCATTAAAAGGAAAATCAACAAGAAATAAACCCTTGGCCAGACTAAAGAATTAGAAAAACAAAATCAGAAATGAAAAGGAACATAAACAGATGGAGAAATTCAAAAAATCAGGAATCTTACATAAAGCCTATATTCAACAAAATGGAAATAGAAACAATTTCCCTGAAAGAAAATCACAATGAGAAACAACCCCCTGAGATAGTCTCCCAACCAAAAACCTAGAAAGAGATCAAGGGAGTACCAATATTATCCAAACTATTCCACAAGATGAAACAGAAGCATCACCAGAGGAATATGAGATGAAAATATTTCCCACGAATAGTGTCAATAAAAGAAAATGCACATCAAACAATCAAAGATCAATAAACTGTCCCAGGCAAGTTCTCCTGAGGAAAACCAAAGACTTAAACAAATGAAAACCATGACACATTAGATGCAGAAGATTTGACAAAATTCAAACCCCTTCATGATAAAGGATAATTCAAGGCCCATACCTATAGTAAAAAAGAACAAAAGTTATAACTCTCAACAAATTAAAAAAGGGACTAGACAAGTAAATATCTTCAACAAAATTTCAGAAAAGAAAACTATCCCTATTTTGATATGAAGTATATTTAAGTGATCCCAATAAGTTCAGAGAACTACTAAAGATAAAAACTTACAGAACTCAAATCAGAGCCTTCCTCTGGACAAGAAAAGAAATTCCTACCAATAGTCCCAAATAATGCAAGTTGGAACGCAAATCTGCAACAAAAAAACAAAGAAAGAATATTAAAACCAGTGGAAGGGTAAAAATAAAAAAGGATTCAATGCAATCCCCATCAAAAAATATATAAAGGAACAATTTGACCAAAATTACACTTCAGGAGACTTCCCAGATCTCAGAAGAGACTATAAAAACCAGAGAAATGGAGACAGAATTGAAGGCAGATGTCAGTTTTTTGACAAACAAAACCATCCAATGGAAAAAGAACACAAATGGTTCAACAGCAACCAGGCTCACCCTATCTCCAGATCAAAACTCCCTCAAACCAGATTCAAACTAATAGAAGAAAACATGGAGAAACACAAGATATTTCCATGACAAACAAAATATACACAAATATCTTTCCACAAAGCTTCTGTAAGGCAAAGACTTACAAAAGCGGCAACCAACAGATTGGAAAAACTTTACCAAACAAAGGAGGGTCAAAATATACAAAGAACTGAAACAGCAGGGAGGCAAATAACCCTATTAAAAAAGTAGGGTTCAGGAAGCTAAAAGAGAATTCAAGAAATGCTGCGAATGGCTGAAACACCCTGTTCAAAATAAATCCCCCCTTAAAGAAATGCAAATCAAAAAAAGAAGAGAATGGCTGAATCAAAACTCATGACAGCAAAAGGACAGGGGAACACTCCTCCATTGTTGGTGGGGTTACGAACTGCCTGACCATTCACAAATCAGTCTAGGTTCACCTCAGAAAATTGGACATTGAACTGCCCCTGAGGAAACTATACCTCTCCTGGGCAATAAGATGCCCCCATATAAAAAAATATCCTCCACTTATGTTCATCTGTTTATAATGGACCTTAATGCCCTTCAATAAGAGGAATGGATAAAAAGACGTGGAATATTACTCAGCTATCAATGGCTTTGAGTCTGCAAATAGTTGGAACTGAAACTATCATCCTGAAGCCTTAATCACCATACATGGTATGTACTCATTGATAAGTGGCTATTGCTGGCAGATTACCCTATGCAAGAAACTCACAAAATGTGAATGCAGATGCAGTGACAAAGACAGATACTACCCTCCCTGTTGAAGGGAGATGAAGAAAAAGAACTGGAAGAAAGGCTGAAATGGCCAGCCAACCAGAGCTTCCAGGGACTAAGCCACTCCAAGCTATACAATGAATGTTGACCCAAGAAAATCTAATAAAGCACCAGTGGAGGAGCCATGGGTCCTGCTTGAACCCAACTAGACTGTTCAATAAAATTGACCATAAGGAAGGGGGGAGGGAGGGATGTTTGCGAGCAAGAAAAAATGTATATAGAAAAAAGATAAAAAAAAAAAAAAAAAAAAAAAAGAAAAGGACACTTCCATTTGTTTTCATAGTTCAGATTCAACAAAAAATCCCAAATGAACATGCAAGGCTCCAACCTTAATATTATCTAGTGCCCTCTGTGCTCTCTGGATGGAACCTACAAGGTGCAAGGATAGTTGCTCCACTAAAGCTCTTTTGCTTAACTGCCTTGTGGCCTCAGAACACACACAAACCTAAGAGTCTGGAACAGGACACTTACAGTTCACAGCCCTGGAGCTCACACAAGGCTGGGGCTATAGTGGACAATCCTGAGGAGCCCAGAAGACTTCTGTTCATTCATGGCCTAAGAGGAGACCCTCAAGTGCCCTTCTGTGCCCACAGCTGGACATGAAAACACTAGGAGTAGTCAGGGCAGGACTCATTTCTGCCTGCTTCAGCTGTTAAACGTTGACTTGCACCTAAAAGCCAAACCAACTCTTCTGAGACAGGCCTCGGACAACAAAAAGAAGCAGTCTGGGAACAGACCCTTGTTTCTGCCTGCAAACCCTGTCCCACAGCTCTCTATTTGATACAGATGAAAACAGGAGTCTTATAGTGCTGACATATTGCAGAAGGTCAAGCCACTGTCAGAACAACAAAACCAAAGAACAATATGCTCTTTCATCAGAGCCCAGTTTTTCCCATCAAATGCTGGATATCATACACACTGGAAAGGTAAGTTTTGGACTTAAAATCACAAATGATAGAGGGACTTTAAAGAAGAAACGAATGGCTCCCTTAAAAATTACAGGACAACACAGGTAAACAAGTAGAAGCCATTAAAAGAAATGCAAAAAATCAAACAACTAAACAAGAAAATTAAACAGATCTGAAGTATTTAAAAATGGAAATAAAACAACGAAATCACAATGAAACAACCTGGAGACTGATCAGTATAGGAGCATCACCAAAGAGAATGAGATAGAGGTACACAATTGTCAAAGAAAATGTAAAAGACATAAAGTTCCTAACCAAAGACTTAGAGGAAATCCATGACACAATGAGAAGATAAAACCTAAGGATAACAGGTATAGAAAAGAACAAAGACTCTCAACCAAAAGGTCAATGATAACAAAATTTGTCCCTAGGAAGAAACAAAGAAACTCGAAATTGAATAAAAAGAAATTCCACTGCTGTCAAATAATTTAGAATATTAAAACGGTAAGGAAAAATCAAGTAACATATAAAGGAAAACTGGACCTATAAAATTTTACCAGACTTAAAGTAGAGACCTAAAACCAGAAAATCCTGGGGATGTCATACATGAAAGCCAGCCCAGGCAAGAGCAAAACTCTAATTAAATATACCTGAGTGACAAAACCTGCAAACAAACCTAAAAGAGTTAATAGAGACACACAAGGAGGAAAGGAAACCCTAAAAGAGCAAAAGTTGCAACAAACCCAAAGAAAGAGCCATACAAAAGAATATTACCTCTAGAAAAAAAAGAAGCAAATTCCTTAATATCTCTTATCATCAATGGACTCAATTCCTAATAAAAAGACATACCTAACAGTGGTCAAGGACATTTTGCTGCATACATTTTCGGTCAAACCTCAGAGTAAAAGGCTGGAAGGAAAATTTCCGACAAATGGTTCAAAGAAAAATGAAATTCAAATATCGAATAAATTGACTTTACAAAAGTTATCAAAAAAAAAACAGAAAAGAGACACTTCATAGTCAACAAAAAAAATCTACCAAATGAACTCTCACCTCTTAATATCTATGATCAATGAGAAAACAGCAAGACAATATAGTGGAAGACTTAAACTTCATCAATAGACAGATCATGAAACGAAACTAAACAGAACATAGAAGAAACTAAAAGTTATATCAAATGGATTTATAAATATTTATAGTACATTTCATCCAAAAAGAGAATATGCCTTCTTATCGGCACCTCAAATTAACCAAAATCGGTCACCAAAACAGGCTCAACAACCACAAAGATTGAAGACGGACTAAGCTGGTTTTCAAAAGAATACATGAGGTGAACAATGCTCTACTAAATTAAAAAATCATAATGATCCAATGTGCCCAAATACAAAAGCAGTGCTATAACAACTGCAAAAAAAAACTGGAAATGGCTTGACGGCACCTAAACTCTGAAACAAAAAAGGCAAAATAAAAAAGGACAATCAAACTTCAGCAAGTAGAAGTAAAACAACCTAGACAAACCAGGTTCTGAGAAAATCCAAGACAAGTTAAACCTTAGCCAGACTGATAACAAAACCAAATGAAAGGAAGACATAACAAAGAATCCAATACAAATTAAAAACAGATCCTACTCCCAGCAAAACTGGGAAAATCTGCATGAAAAGGAAGCCACAAACCAGGTACCAAAGTTAAATCAGATCAGATAAACCGTGAAAACAGTCCCACAACTACTAAAGGAATAGAAGCAGTTATTAAAAGTCTCCCAACCAAAATAAAGCCCAGGACCAGACGTGTGTAGTGGAGAATTCTATCATACCTTCATAGAATGCCAATATTGACAAGTATTCACAAAATAGAAACTGAATGAGCTCTACCTAATTCCATCTTGGATACAATTCATGCATACTAAACCACAGCAAGAGCCAACAAAGAAAGAACACTTCAATTTCCCTTATGAATATTGACACAAATACACTCAATAAAATTCTCACAAACTGAACCCAAGAATACATCAAAATGATCATCCATCATGATCAAGTAGGTTTCTTCTCAGGGATGCAGGGATGGTTCAATATAAAGAAATCTATCAACGTAATCCACTGTGTAAACAAATTCAATGAAAAAAAACATATGATCATCTCATTAGATGCTGAGACAGCATTTGACAAGGTCAACTCTTCATGTTAAAGTCTTGGAAGATCAAATTCAAGGCCATTTTCCACTAATAAAAACAATATACCTTAACCAGTAGCCAACATCAAACTAAATGGAGAAATTTAGATAAAACACAACATCAGGGACTGAACAAGGGCCGCCCACTCTCCCTATTTGTTCAATATAGTACTCAAATTCCTAGCCAGAGCAATCAGACCACAAAAGGAGGTCAAAGGGATACAAATCAGAAAGGAAGAAGTCAAAATATCACTATTTGCAGATGATATGATAGTATACTTGAGTGATCCCAAAATATCCACCTGAGAACTATGGAGCCTGATAAAATAACTTCAGCAAAAGTGGCTGGTATAAATTAACTCCCACAAATTAGTAGCCTTCCTCTACTCAAAAGGATAAATAGGCTGAGGAAAAAGTAGGGAACTGACAATTTTCACAATAGTCACAAATAACATAAAACATCTCAGTGTGACTCTAAACAAGCAAGTGAAAGATCCATATGATAAGAACTTCAAGTCTCTGAAGAAAGAAGTTGAAGAAGATATCAGAAGAAGGAAAGACCTCCCATGATCATGGATTGGCAGGATTAATATAGTAATAAGGGCCCTTTTGCTAAAAGCAGTCTACAGATTCAATGCAATCCCCATCAAAATTCCAACTCAATTCTTCATAAAGTTAGAAAGAGCAATTTGCAAATTCATTTGGAATAACAACAAAACCAGGATAGCAAAAACTATCCTCAACAATAAAAGAGCTTCTGGGGGAATCATCATCCATGTTCTCAAGCAGTATTACAGAGCAATAGTGAAAACAAAAGTATATGGTATTGGTACAGAGACAGGCAGGTAGATCAATAGAATAGAATTGAAGATCCAGAAATGAACCCACACACCTATGGTCACTTGATCTTTGGGAAAGGAGCTAAACCATCTAGTGGAAAAAAGGCATTTTCAACAAATGGTGTTTGTTCAACTGGAAATCAGCATGCAGAAGAATGCAAATCGATCCATTCTTATTGCCTTGTACAAAGCTTCCGTCCAAGTGGATCAAACACCTCCCCCCAAAAAAAGATACACTCAAACTAACCGAAGAAAATGAAAAAGAAAAAAAAAGAAAAAGTGGGGAAGATCCTTGAACACATGGGCTCTGGGGAAAATTTCCTGAACAAAACATAAATGGCTTATACCCTAAGATCAAGAGTCCACAAATGGGACCTCATGAAACTGCAAAGCTTCTGTAAGGCAAAAGACACTGTCATGAAGACAAAAAGGCAACCAACATCTAATATCGTGCCAATATCTAATACATACAAAGAACTCAAGAAATTCAACTCCAGAGAGCCAAATAACCCTATTAAAAATGGGGTACAGAGCTAAACAAAGAATTCTCAGCTGAGGAATATTGAATGGCTGAGAAGTACCTAAAGAAATGTTCAACATTCTTAGTCATCAGGAAAATGCAAATCAAAACAACCCTGAGATTTTACCTCACATCAATCAGAATGGCTAAGATCAAAAACTCAGGTGAAAACAGATGCTAGCAAAAAATGTTGAGAAAAAGAAACACTCTTATTCTAGCACTTACAGAATGCCATCCCTTCTAAAGAAATGGAGGAGTTCAAGTGGCATTCAGTTTGGGTCAATTGAATTTAAAAAGTTGAATTGTAAATAAATAAATCAGAATTCAGTCTTTTAAGTAAAGTTTTTTTTTCAATCCAGTTGTAGATTGATACCTACAGATATGCCTTTTATACTCTCTCTCTCTCATGCTACAGTGTAAAGTTATCAAAGACAAATTTAGAGTAAATGGATTCCTAGGCAGGGGAGGAATTTCTCTGGCTTAGATTTTGAGGTGTTCAGATCAGGAGAAAAAGTTGAAAATTGCAACAAAAAGGGCTCCAGGGGCTTCAGCTCAAGCAACTGACAAATGTGAGCTGTTGAGTGTGAAGATTCTTAAGATTGGCATCTTAGGAACTTCATGGGTAAAACCTTCACCTTATTGACTGACTTCCTCCATAAGCTCTTCCAATGTGATAATGAAAGACATTGAAAAAAATTTGCAAGCACTCTGTGTGTCTATTTTGCAATTTAAATGACATGGAAATTAAGACCTGAGACAAGGATTTTATCAGTCTTGGGCTGACGTACAACATAGTCTATCTTCCCCTCGTATCACCTCCTTGGAAACTGCAGTATTAAGATAAATTTGGAATGATGTATCTGGTTGTATTCATGCCTAATCTGCAAAACTACATTTGGGATGTGGGAACTGTAGGCTGCTAGACCTTGGACTTACTTGACAAGATGAAAACCTCCATCTGCAGGAACTCCTTATGCCTCAGCAAGACAAGAATAAGATCTGTGTATTGAGTTCTACTGGTTCCTTGCAGGATCAAGGCTGTCCTATTATAAAAAGCATTGAGTTGTAGCATTGAAGCTCATTTACACATTGTGGGTCCCACCATCAATCTAGACTGCTAACTATGACTACCAGTGTACAGAAGACCAGTGGACTCTTCAATCTTCATCACCTCTTCCACTCTGTTCCCCGAACTGTGCAATGGCTAGATTACCAGCAGAGCACGACCCACTGAGTATTTATTGAATGCCTGTTAGTTGGTAGGCACAATGGAGTTCTCAGCAAAATCTCTGGAAAAAGCTATTTCTTCCCATAAAAAGAACGCGTTCACAGCTGCATCTCACAGACAAACCTACAGCCTGCATGTCCTTTCTCTCATGGCACAGTTGCATTCGGGAGAAAAAGTCACTTATGACTGCAGACTGTGACAATCACTGGGAAAGTTTACTGGAGGAAAAATAACCAACATTTTGCATCAGGAGGTCCAAAAATTATCTATTAAAGATTTAGGGATCTGAGTCAACATCTCACCTCACGTATTCAAATGCTGAGGACAAATAAAACTATGGTAGAGTATCGAGTAACCTCTGCCCTCTGAACTTTGACAAGCCAAATGCTAATTGGTTGTTTGGATCCAGCTCACACTTGAGTAATAGCTCAATACTTGGTATACTTGAGTAATACCAATAGTAGATTGCTATTAGGACCCATTGACAATTCTGATGCATGTATCCTATATTTTAGTTTTATTTGTTTTTCAAAACAAACAAACAAAAAAGAACCAGAAATCAGTTTCTGCTAACATCTAAGAAAGAAATAATGGTGTCATGATTTGGCTCCATCCTGTGGCCTTGAAAAGCAAAATACAAAGTAGCCATCCACCAAACAACGCAATAAAGAACTGATTATGCTTTTGGAAAGCACAGGAAGTGATACCATACACCCAGACAAGGCCATCAAGTTTAGCACCAGGAAGAAGCAGTGTGAATAAGAACAAAAAACAAACCTCTAAATCAGGTCGTTCATGCATAGCCATTCTCTATTAACCTCTCTCAGTCCTTGTGAAACTGACATCATTTTAGATATGTCAGTGACAGTAATGAAGGGCTTGTGATGTCTCTTTACATGAGATCTGTTTTTAATGCGTGGCCAAAACTCCACTCTTAACAATATAACAAGACTTCATAAACAATCTGGCAGCTGTCATGCTCAGTAATATTTGTTGAAGGTTCAGTTTTGTATCCTATACCAGATTATACACAAACAACCCTAAGTAACAAATGATTTCAGTCCTCCTGAAGTTTCAATTGCCTGCAACTTCTCTGCCCTCCTTCACCAGGCCCCATCACCAGGAATATCCAGGTTAGTTTTGAACCTATACTGCCTGCAATGTCCCCAGGGGCATATCCAGCTTTTAGGGTATTTGCACTGCCCCCTGAGTTCCATTGTCCAGGCCACGGCTGCTATACCAGGAATATCCAGGTTAGACTAGACTTCCCAGTACTTAATACACCAGGAACATCCAGGGACAACTAGATAGCTAAAAGCCAGCATAGGGACAGAATTAAGCAAAACCCATGGTCTTTTTGGCACCTTCAGAACACAGTTATCCTACTATGAAAGCCCTAGGTATCCCAACACAACTGAAACACAAGAAAATGACCTTAAATCCAATCTCATAAAAATGATAGAGGCCTTTAAAGAGGAAATGAATAAATCCCTTGAAGAAATACAGGAAAACACAATGAAACAGGTGAAGGAAATAAAAAACTGTTCAAGACCTGAAAAGAGAAATAGAAGCAATGAAGAAAACACGAACTGAGGGAATCCTGGATATGGAAAACCTAGAAAAGAAAAAACAAATGCAAGCATCACCAACAGCATACAAGAGACGGAAGAGAAATGCATAGAAGAAATTGATCCATCAGTCAAAGAAAATGTTAAACTTACAATATTCCTGACACAAAATATCCAGGAAAATCTGGAAAGCTATAAAAAGACCTAACCTAGGAATAATAGGAAGAGAAGGTGAAGAATTCCAGTTCCAAGGTCCAGAAAATATTTTCAACAAAATCATAGAAGAAAAGTTTTCCAGCATAAAGGAAGAGATGCCTATAAACATAAGAGAAGTTTACAGAGCACTGATTAAATGGGACCAGAAAGGAAAATACTCTGGCCACATAATAATCAAAATGATAAATCTGTAGAACAAAGAAAGAATATTAAAAACTGCAAGGGAAAAATGTCAGGTAACATTCAAAGGCAGACCTAACAGAATTACACCTGACTTCTCAACAGAGACTCTATAAGCTAGAAGGACCTAGACAGATGTCTTGGAACCTCTGAGAAACTGTAGCTGCCACCCTAGACTACAATATCCAGCAAAACTCTCAGTCACCATGGATAGAGAAAACAAGATGTTCCAAGACAAAATCAAATTTAAACAATAACTAACCACATATCCAGCCCAACAGAAAATACCACAAGTAAAACGCCAACACAAGGAGGTTAACTACACCCAAGAAAACAAAGAACATAAATAATTCCACACCAGGGAAAATAAAATAAGGGAAGCTTGCACACGTGGACACACACACACACACACACACAGACACACACACACACCCCATTGTCACCACCACTAAAATAACAGGAATTAACAATTATTGGTTGTTGTTGTAAAAATTATAAAAAATAATGCAGTCTTTTTACCCACTTTAGGTCTGGCACCGTAGTGCCCAAAGATATCTGGTAGATATCTTAATCTCAGTCAGCAAAGCCTCTCACCTGCTTTGCTCCATCCCATGTCACACTGCCGAAGGCCTCTCTCTGAACCTGACAACAATCTTTCTACCCACCCACTTCCCAAGGCAGGCTGCCACCATGGCAGAAATACATACATAATGTATATATACATCTTCATCCCGTGGCAGCTCAGTGTCCCAGCCGCTACATGCTCTCATAAACGTAAATCGCCACATGAAAGAACACACAACACAATAACCTTTGACCCAAATGATAAGATATAATTGTCCGCCTAAACATACAAAGCCCTGTACACATCCATCCCTTAGGCAAAGTTTAGAACAGAGGCAGAAGGAACACCCATTCAGAGCCTGCCCCACATGTGGCTCATACATATACAGCCACCAAACTAGTTAAGATGGATGAAGCAAAAGAAGTGCAGGCCGACAGGACGGATGTAATTTCTCTGAGAGAGACACAGCCAGAATACAGAAAAATACAGAGGCAGAATGCCAGCAGCAAACCACTGAACTGAGAACAGGACCCCGTTGAAGGAATCAGAGAAAAGACTGGAAGAGCTTGAAGGGGCTCGAGACCCCATATGAACAACAATGCCAAGCAACCAGAGCTTCCAGGGACTAAGCCACTACCCAAAGGCTATACATGGACTGACCCTGAGCTCCAACCTCATAGGTAGCAATGAATAGCCTAGTAAGAGCACCAGTGGAAGGGGAAACCCTTAGTCCTGCCAAGACTGAACCCCCAGTGAACGTGATTGTTGTGGGGAGGGTGGTAATGGGGGGAGGATGGGGAGGGGAAGCCTGTATAGAAGGGAGGGGAGGATTGGGGGATGTTGGCCGGAAACCGGAAAAGGAATAACAATCAAAAATAAATAAAAATACTCAAGTAAATAAAGATAAAAAAACCATTCATAACAACCTGTAAATATACAGAGTGGGATTTTAACATCAGCCTCCACGTTCTCTCTCAGCCGCAGCTCTCCCAATCTCCTCCTCTCTCTTCCTCCTTTCCGTTCCAGTCTCCTCCTCTTCTCTCAAACTTTTCTCCCACCTATCCTTCCTTCTCATCCAATGACAGGCCTCATTCTATCTTGTACCTGCCTCACCTGTGACATCCTCCCACAATTTGTCATAATTATCTCTCAATATCAGTGGACTTGGTGCCCAAATTAAAAAGACATAGGCTAACAGAATGAATGTGAAATCAGGATCCAACATTTTGCTACTTAGAAGAAGCACAATACCTCAAAGTACAGGGTTTGAAAATTTTTCCAAGCAAATGGATCCAAGAAGCAAGCTGGAGTAGCCATCCTAATATCTAATAAAATGTACTTGCAAACAATATTAAAAAGAGGTGGAGAAGGACACTTCATATTCATTAACGAAAAAATCTGCCAAGATGACATCTTAATTCTGAACATCTATGCAACAAATACACGAGTACCCCCATTCATAAAAGAAGCATTACTAAGCTTAAATTCCACATTGAACCATACATATTAAAGAAGTGAGTCTTCAACACCCAAATCTCATGAATATACAGGTTACCTAGACAGAAACTAAACAGAGAAATAATGGAACTAGCAGATGTTATGAATCAGATGGACTTAACAAATATCTACAGAACATTTCACCCAAACACAAAATTGCCTTACTCTCACATCTCACGGGACCTTCTCCAAAACTGACCATATAGTCAGACACAAAGCAAGCCTCAACTGGTATAAGAAAATTGAAATAACTCCTTTTGTCTTATCCAACCTCCATAGACTAAATCTGGACTTCAACAACAGAAAGCCTACTACTTATGGAAACTGGACAACACTCCACTCAGCCATCGCTGGATCAGAGAAAAAATAAAAATATTAAAGACATTCTTCAATTCAGTGAAAATGAAGGCACAACATACCCAAATTTATGAGACACAGTGAAAGCAGTGCTAAGAGGAAAGTTCATAGCACTAAGTGCCTTCAAAAAGAAATTGGAAAGATCTCATGCTAACGATTTAAAAGTACACCTGAAAGCTCTAGGAAAAAAAGAAGCAAACACAGAAAAAGAGGAGAAGTCAGCAGGAACCAACCAAACTGATGGCTGAAATCAATAAATTAGGAGAAAAGAAAACAGTGACTCGATGAAACCAAGAGCTGGGTTTTTGAGAAAAGAACAAGATAGAGACAAACCCTTTAGTCAAAACTAACTAAAAGGCAGAGAACATCCTAATTAACAAATCAGAAATGAAAAGAGGAACATAACAAGAGACACTGATGAAATTCAAAGAATCATTAGATCTTACTTCAGAAGTATATCCTCCAAAAATTGGAAAAACTAAATGAAATGAATAATTTTCTGGATAGATAACACTGACCAAAGTTAAAACAAGATCAGGCAAACTAGTTAAACATTTCTATAAACCCTAAGGTAATTGAATCCATCATTAAAAATCTCCCAAGTTAAAAAAAAAAGAAAGAAAAGAAAAAAGAAAAAACAAGGACTACATGGCTGTAGTACAGAATTCTACCAGATTTTTCCAAAGAGCTATGAGCTATGACTAACACTCCTTAAACTATTCCACAAAACAGACACAGAAAAAACATTACCAAACTCATTCTATGAGTCCTCTGTCACCCTGATACCTAAACCAAAGACTCAACAAAGAGAATTTCAGACAAATTTCTCTTATGAACATTGATGCGAAAATACTCAATAAGATACTGACAAACCAAATCCAGAAACACATCGAAGACATCATCTATCATGATCAAGTAGGCTTCATCCTAAGGAATGGTTCAGTATACAAAAATCCATCAATGTAGTCCACCATATAAGTAAAATGAATGAAAAAAATCACATTGTCAACTTATTAGATGCTTGAAAAGACTTTGAGAAAATCCAACAATACTTCATGTTAAAAGTCTTGGAGATATCAGGGAATAAAAGATGTATATTAAACATAATAAAAAGCAATACATAGCAACCCAATAGCCAAAATCAAATTAAATGGAAAGTTTAAAACAATTCCATTTAAGTCAGAGATAAGATAAAGCTGCCCTCTCCCTCCCTATCTATTAAAAATAGTACTTGAAATTCTAGCTAGAGCAATAAAACAACTAAAAGAAATCAAGGGGATACAAATTGGAAAGGAAGACACCAAAGTATTGATATTTACAGATGACATGACAGTATACATAAGTGACCCCAAAACTTCTACCAGAGAATACCTTCAGCAAAGTGGTTGGATTCAACATTAACTCAAAACAAAACAAAACAGTAGCCTTCCTTTATACAAAGGATAAACAGGCTGAGAATGAAATTAGGGAAACAACAGTTTTTACAATAGCCACAAGTTATATAAAATATCTTGGTGTAATTCTAACCAAGCAAGTGAATAATGTGTAAAACAAGAATCTCAAGTCTCTGAATAAAGAAATTGAGAAAGATATCTGAAGATGGCAAGATCTCTCATGCTCATGGATTGGTAGGACTAATATAGAAAAAATGGCCATCTTACCAAAATCAATCTTCAGATTTAATGCAATTCTCACCAAAATGCCAACACAATTCTTACAGAACTTGAAAGAGCAATTCTCAACTTCATACAGAAAAGAAAGAGAAATCCAGGATAGTTAAAAAGATCCTGTACAGTAACAGATCTTCTTGAGACATCACTGTCTATAATTTCAAGCTATCACTACAGAGCAATAGTAATAAAAACCACGTGGTATTGACATAAAAACAGATAGGTTGATCAATGGAATAGAATCAAAGACCCAGAAATAAATCCACTCACATATGGATACTTTATATTTGACAAAGAAGCCAAAATAGTGCAATGGATAAAAATGAAGGTATCTTCAACAAATGACATTCATCTACCTGTGTGTCTAACTGCATGTAGAAGAATGCAAATGGCCCCATACCTATCAGCCTGCCCCAAAACTAAAGTCTACGTGATCAAAGACCTCAACATAAAATCAGGCACACTAAATCTAATAGAAGAGAAAGTGGGAAATTGCCTTGAACACATGGGTACAAGATATAAATTCCTGAGCGGAACACCAGTAGTGCTCAGGCACTAAGATCAACAATGAATAAATGAGACCTCATGAAACTGAAAAGCTTTTACAAGGCTAAGGACACCATCTATAGGACAAAGTGTTAGCCTATAAAATGGGAAAACTCTTCACCAACTCTACATCTGACAGAAGGTTAATATTCAAAATATGTAAAGAACTCAAGAAATTAGAAAACAATGTGCCAAATATCCCAATTAAAAATGGGGTACAGACCTAAACAGAGAATTCTCAACAGAAGAATCTCTAATGTCCAAGAAACACTTAAAGAAATGTTCGACATTCTTAGTCATCAGGGAAATGCGAACCCAAATGACTCAGGTTCCCTCTTATATCTGTCAGAATGACTAGGTTCTAAAACTCAAGTGACATCACATGCTGGAGAAAACATGAAGCAAGGGGGACTCATTCCTGATGGGAGTGCAGACTAGCACAATCACTTTGGAAATCAATTTGGCGACTTCTCAGAAAATTGGATATAGTTCTAACCCAAGACCCAGCTATACAACTCTTGAGCATATACCTAAAAAATGCCCCACTATACCACAAGGACACTTACTCAACTATGTTCATAGCAGCTTTATTCTTAATAGCCAGAGTCTGTAAACAACCTAGATGTCCATCAACTGAAGAATGTTTTTTTTCTTTTAAAAAAATATGGTACACCTATGAAATGGAATGCTATTCAACTATCAAGAACAAAGATATTATGAAATTTTCAAGCAAATGGATGGAACTAGGAAATATCTTCCTGAGTGAGGTGGCTCAGACCCAGAAAGACACATGTGGTATGTACTCACTTATAAGTGGACATTAACCATAAAGTACAGAATAATCATACTACAGACACAAAGAAACGTGGTAATAAGAAAAGCCTAAGGGAGTATGGGTGAGTCTCACTAAAAAGGGACACACACTAGTCATCAGAGATGGATGGAGAGAGGGAACTGGGTGGGAGAAGAGGTGAGGAGGGGGATGTGGATAGGCATCAGTTGTGGGGAAAGGGGAAGCAGGAGAGGGTTAGAAGTAAGAATGGAAATCATCAAGGGGTAGGGGGTCATCTCTGGGACTAACTGGAGACTCAGGATGAGGGAATCTCCAGGGAGTCTATGGGGGATGACCCTAGCTGAGAATCCTACTAACAGGAAATATGGAGACTGAAGGAGCCAACCCGTCGGCCCGGCAAGGTATCTAGAGGAGTATATAGGATATAATACACCCACAAAACCTTCACCCCCAAATGTGCCCTGCCTACAGGACACACAGGGATAAAGATGGAGCAGAGATTGAGGAATCAGCGAACCAGTGACTGCCCCAACTTGAGACCCATCCCATGTGAGAGAGCCAACCCCTGAAACTATTAATGCTACTCTTCTATGCTTGCAGCCAGGAGCCTTCCATAACTGTATCCCAAGAGACAACTTCCAATAGCAGGTGCGCACAGGTTCAGAGACTCACAGCCAAAGAATAAATGGAGCTCAGGGAGTCTTGTGGAAGACTGGCATATAATTGAGGGAGCTAGAGGGGTCAAGGACACCACAAGCATACCTATAGAGTCAACTAATCTGGGCTAGTGGTGGCTCTCAGAGACTGACCCATAAACCAACAATTATGCAGGAGACGGACCCAGGATCTCTACACATTCGTAGCAGATATGCAGTTTGGTCTTCATATGGGTCCTCTAACAATTGGTGTGGGGGCCGTCTCTGACTCTGCTGCCTGCCACTGGATCCCCTTCCCCTAACTGGGCTGCTTTGTTGGGCCTCAATGGGATAGGCTGTGCTTAACCCTCATGAGACTAGATGTCCCAGGACAGGGTGATACCATTCTGTGAGGAGAAGGGGAGGGGGTAAGTGGGGGAAGGGATTTATAAGGGTGGGACTGGGAAGAGAGGAAGAAGTACAGTTGGGATAAAAAGTGAATAAATAAACAATTGAGGAAAAAAAGAAATAGTTTCATCCTCAATCTATTTCAGTTGACAGCAAAGAGTAGACAGAGAGAGAGAGAGAGAGAGAGAGAGAGAGAGAGAGAGAGAGAGAGAGAGAAGAATTAACATCAATAAAATACAGCAAGGACCATGATAGTAGTATGAACAGGCTATGTAAGAGTTCTGAGATGACCTTGTCAGGGCAGGTGTCATTGTTTGAGTATGAAATGTCCTTCAAAAGGCTGTTTTGAAGGTCTGGCCCTCAGCTGGTTATGCTACTGAGACGGGACAAAATCATGAAGTTACATCTTTATCAATGGTACTTCCTTATCAATGCATTGATGAGTGCATACTGAAAGGGCTCTTGGAGCAAAAGCCTGGTTAGCAGAACTAGATCCCAGCATGGAGTGAAAGGAGGCTACTTTGAAGGGCTTGTCTTGCTCCCTGTCTCTTTCATTTCTCTCTCTGCTCCTGGCTATTAGGAAGCTGAAGCCAGTAGCATTTATCCAACATACGTTTGTTGGTGGTGCTCTCCTCCTCCTCTCTCTCATCCTTCCCCTCCTCTTCCTCTTCCTCTTCCTCCTTTTTCTTCTCTGTTTCAGCCTTGCCACTGACCTAATAAAACAATGCTATCAACTATCTGGAAACCTCTGAAAATGTGAGTCCCAAGCAAATCTTTCCTTTTTCAAGGCACTTCCCCAATACATCTGACATTGCACTGAAAATCTAAGAGACAGTTATTTCCTAAATGACTTAAGATACAAATTGGTGTCACTGAACTGAGGGATATCAGGTGGGAAAGTGAAACTGGAGATCCTCAAGTTCTGTTCCTGGATGACTTAATGTCAAAATGGCACTGTGGTTTGGATCTTAAGTTTTTCCAAATGCCTTTGGGAAAGAAAGCCAAAGATTTACTCTTCTCGACTACAATGCTTGTGAAAGGTATGAAATCTTTAAAACTTCAAAGCTAATGGGAGGAAATTGGGTCTTTTCAAGTATGGCCTTGTAGCAGTTACTGGGAATATGGTTCATTCAGTCACTTTTACTTCTAAGCTGCCATTAGGTAATTATGTTAGTCCCACTATGATGCTCTGCCTTTCAACGGGTCTGCAGAGGTGGGCTCAAACAGGCATGCACCAGAGCCTCACAAACACGGATTGCTTGTCCTTTTATGTTATTTCCTTTGTGGATTTTGTCATAGAGACTGAAGGTTTAGCAGCTCACCAAGTACGAGTGAAAATGTGTGCTTTGGGAAAGTAATAATAACCTCTCTCAAAACTGAAAGTAAGGACAGAATTGTCCTAGAATTACAAAACAAAATCCCTTTAAGCCAAAAGGCATGCTGTAGAGGAAGTCACTGGCAAGCTGAGGGCCAGAAACTAAGTAACACTGATCTAGACTCCTCTGCAGAATAAAAGGAATGGACCCAGAGAAGGGGCACTTTAATCGGAAAAATTTATAGACTGTAATGGAATTGTGTTGGGAAATCTATTCCGCCCCAGGACAGTAAGAGGAACAGTTTATTTATCCTTTGTACAGAAGTTAATATGATGAGTGAATGAGGAAATTTGACCAAAGGAAAGGAACTTAAGGTGGCAATAAGAAATTAGGCCATTTTTATCAAAAAGAAAGAAAGAACAATCATGTCTGTAAGAGAGCATGTGCACCACCATGGTCATTATGTAAGGCAGGATGAATGACAGTGGCTGCAGAACTATATAACCATAGATACCCAAACCTAGAAAGGTAAGGTAGCCCACTCTCCCAGGTCAATGGCTGTGCTCTATTGTCTGTTACATCTGGGTAGATAACATTCGGTTTCTGTTGGAAAATTTCCACCCCATTTAACATTCATTCTAATCAGAAAACTTCACTTAACTCCTCAGAAAGTGGCAACCACTTTAATATCATGAAATATATCATATTTTCCCTGTAAATGTTTTGTAATAAATGAGAAACTCTATAGCAGTTAGTTCAGTGTTACCCATGCAAGATGAATACCCTGATCAATTACCTTGTTTCCATGACAACGGAATATCTGTGCATCCTTTCCTATGATACTGGGAAAATACCAGATTGGTTCTGCTCAGTAAAAGCAACTTAGCGAACTGGGAGAGGAGGCATAGATGTGGAGTTCTAAATTAGAGGCCGAGTTAACAAACAAACTACTGATATTTATTAATTGATGTGTTCAGGAACTGTCAAAATAAGTCAGATGGCAAGAAATGCAGTATCACAAATAAGAAATGTGAATCGAAAATCCGTAGGAAAAAGGGTATAAAAATGATAGTTAGGTTTGGTGTACCATTGTTTCTTCATGATCTCTTAGGAGGAGACCTTGAAAAAAATCCCAGACTTTGAGTATATGATGCAAAAAAACATCAAAGACACCTCCCACAGTGGACACCTACTTAAACCTTAACTCTACTCACTGTCCAGAAACCAAGCATTTTTATTTGAACTTAAGTCTAGAAAAAATAAAATGGAGTTCAACAAGTGTACCATTGGCATCTATAAGATCTGTAAGAAACTATTCTGTCATTCTCGTTGCTCCGTGAAACTGCAAGAGAAAAACAAAAACAACAACAACAAAAACCCCAAAACTTATCAGGTACCCACAAAAAATACAGCAGTTGGGAAGGGCTTTAGAGCAGGGCTCCCAGGTCAGCTTCAGGATCTGTCAAACTGAGCTTTGACTTGGAAGTGAAAGAAGATTCTTTCCTCCGGGAAAGTGAACATTTTAATAACATTGTGCTTCCTGCTGGCACAGTTGACTACAGGTTCTCATGGGAGCTGGTCTCCAGGCAGTTGCAGAAGTGAGTTGTGATTTAGAGACATTTTCTTGGTGGGAATCATAAGAGAGGATCTAAAAAGATGAGTGGGAAGAGAATGCATAGGAGTTTGAGGGAGGATAGGAGGAGCAGAACTGTCACCCAAAATACCACATTTTGATTGATTTGACATGCAATTACACCTAATTACAGGCAATGTTTTGGAACTTGGACCATGGGCTTGAAGATAAATTTGATACTTGGGAGAAATGCCGTGACTGTATAATGAAGGTCTTCAGTCTATTTCTCTCTCTAGTAAAATTATCTCTGAAGAATACCTAAATCAAGTTAATATATATATATATATATATATATATATATCATTGGAAAGTGAAATTAAATAATCACAGGAAAGATTAAGGGGATAGCCTCCAAAATGAGCAACAGAAATATGCAAAAAAATATTGCATTGTATAAACTACTCCATTTAAGTGTTTGCATTGAGAAAACATTAATAAATATTAAACATAAGGGGAAAAGTTCTCTGGGAAGATAAAAGACAAACGACCATGAATCATGATCTTCTAAGTACAAAAGCATAAAAATAGAATTGAAAGTCAAATTGGAAAACCCACTGTGAAGCTCCACAGATTCAGAAGAAAAGTAATATTCAAAGAAATTTCTTTCAAACCCTGTTTATCTTATTAATAAAATGTCAAAGCTCACTCTACTTGTAAGTTGAAATCCTTATTGCTTAATTTAGCACATTGTATGGAAAACCAATGCATTTGATAATGTAATAATTAAATCTCATAATAGTTAAGGTAGAATAATATAAGAGTTCTGCACCTTGGATTATTACTTTAAAAATCACATACAAATATAGCCACATAAACTAATATAATATTTGTCTGTGGAAATTAGTTCATTTATTTAAAAATTGTTACTTTGTAGCTCAAGGCATGACATCATAAAAAGAAAATATCAAATAGATATTGATTTAGTTGACAAGGGATGCAATTAACTGGCTTAACCAACTTTTGAGATTGTTTCAGCTAAAAACCTAGGTATCCTTATTTCTCTAACAGCATTGGCTCCAGACTAGACCACCTAAGAAGGATTTCTTAACTTCTCCTCAAGCATGGGATTCATTCTTGTTTTCCATTTTGCACGTGGCAACATTACATGGCTTTGCCAATCAAAAGTCACCTTGCTTTTAGACTATAGTGGAGAAAACACTACACAGCTCATTACTTCATCTCTGTGCTAAACCTTACCCATCACTAGGAGTCTTGTGGGTAGGCTCCCCCTAATCTAATGGCTAGGATGATGGGTGGGAATATTCAGCACTAGGCTAATTTGGACAAGGATGACTAATGGCTGAAATGAGAAAGAAGATACATAGAACAGACGGGCAGAGAATGAACGTATAGCACGGTATTGGATAAAGTCATAGGAGTGCTACAAAACCAAAAATACTTGACGTAGAAAACAGCAGTGGAGGGCTGGGGATGTGGCACAGTGGTAGAGTGCTTGCCTCAAATGTACCAGACCTTGAGCATGTGTGACACACACACACACACACACACACACACACACACACCACACGCAACCCACCCCAAAATGAACAAATCAGAAAGGGATGACTAGAAGCCTTGTAAGTAGACAGATAGAGGGAAACTCACATTCCCTCAGCAGCTGCCATTGATCAGCCCCAATGTTAGGGGATTTCATACATAATATTTCACTTATTTCTTACATCAAAATCTTTTCATAATTTTACAGGGTATGGGCCCGGCAGGGTTTAAGAATTGCACAGGATTGTAATGCTTGCAGGTCTCTGAGCAGACATTCTAATTCAAGCTGCTACTATTTTCATACTAGGTGAGCGGAATAGAGAGCCAGGAAGTCTCCAAGGTAACATTACGCACAGGTGTACTTGGCAGACAATGATTACAGCAATAATCTAGAACAGACCGTGTACGGGAGAAATAAGGGCTTGTGCACAGTCATTTTAAAGACACCCAAATCCTATGTCATGGCTAACATGGCCTCATGAAATCATTCCTGGCTTGCCCAAACGTACCTGGGTCATCATTTTGTGTGTGTGTATGTGTGTGTGTGTGTGTGTGTGTGTGTGTGTGTGTGTGTGTGTGTGCTTACCCCATATGTCTGCACACTGTCCATCTTTGAGGAACTCTGAGGAAGCTTTTCATCATCACCGAGGGAGAACACTCTCTGACTACTTTACTGCATGCCTGACCCTTACATTCCACGAGTTCTCAACTGAACTCTCACGTCCTCAAAGATCCCTCCTTTAATGATGAAAATAGAGTTCTCTTGATTCATTCCCTCAAAACGAATTCTCCTTCACTGATGTGTGTTTCCCCTCTGAACCGTTTATCACAATCTTAAAGTTTAATCATTTGCTTGCCTTCCTGTTACTTATGGGCATTCTGACTAGCGGGGATGCACTGATGTCAATACCCAGGTTGGCTTAGTTTATCATAGTTGAACTGGAGTCCAGCACGTGTCTAGCACAGAAAAGCTAGAGAGTAGAAAATTATCAGGTTAATTAAAGAATTACTAAATGAATGAATTTTTTTCTCTCGATATCGAATTTAGCTGACTGAAGTCCACACTATTGTTTAGTATCTGCACGTAAATAGAGCAATTGTGAAAAACACTTTTAGGAATGGCAGGTGTTCCCTCCCAGAGGGTGGGAACATATGGTTATTGCTAAAACAACAACAACACCCTGGAAATTGACAACGCCCTGTGAAAACTCAAGGTATTTCAGTGTGAGGTGTGTCTGAGATCTTCATTACCAGAGCAGCTAGAAAATCCCCATTGTTCAATAGAGACACTTGCCTCAAGACTGGGAGTCTCTGTGTCCCAGGAGATGCAGCACGGTGGGGCATCTCATTGTGAGGATAGTGGTTTATTTGGACAGTATATTTGCTATGAGATGTTCCATTCTGTTTTCTGAAAGGGAAATGAGTGAAATAGCTCCATAATTAAAAAACAGTAATAAAGCCAGCGTGATCCTTTAAGCTCATTTATTGAGAAAATGAGTCACCTCGAGGCCTGTTTCCTCAGTTAAAACTAGCAATGGAGGCAAGGGCGAAAAAAAACAATAGACTTTGTGGATGGCTTTCCTGATGGTGGTAACCAACTGGATTACTACTTCTTATAGCTAGCTGGTAATAGGGCACTCGCCATAGTGTGAAATGGCTATGTTCAGTGGACAATTACTTTATCGGGCATGTTGACTCATTCAATAAATGCTAAATTACTAACGTCTCTATTTATAATAGAGTTAATTAAAACTAAGGAAAGTGAAATGAATGTTATATAATATTGGTTGTTGACTTGACATATGTTTCTTGGCTAAAGGGTCCCCCAGACAAGGAATCATTTTCATCAGATTGGCCCCATGGGCATGATCAGGGGGTAGCATTTTCATGACTGCAGTTGACGCCATATGAACAAAGTTACTGTGGGCAGTGCCATCTCTGGAAAGATGGGTGAAGGCTATAGGAAAGCAGCTGACTCAGCCAGAAAGCATAGCTCCTCCATGATCTCCACTGCACTTCCTGTCTCTAGGCTCCTTTATTCCTTGAGCTCCTAGCCCGGTTTCCCTCTGTGACAGACTGAAACCTGTCAGCTAAAATAATCTCATTCTTTTCAAGCTGCTTTTGGTCATGGTGCTTCTCACAGCAACAGAAAGCAAGCTATAGTTTATTGACCAGCGATGTCTAATCCTTAATTCAAACCATTACCTCACACATGTTTAAATGGCATTAAGTGTATACTGCATAATAAGAAATGGGAGTCACTAGAAATATGCAAGTGTATGAAGACCTTTGAAGTCTCTAAATTGATTGTAATGAGTTGTAAAAACAGATAACTGTAACAAAGTAGCTAATTAAGAGCAAAGTGTTAGGTTAGATCAAGACACAGACTGAAAAAGATACAACAGGGGAATCTTCGTGAATATGTGATGTCTGGCCTGAATTTTGGAAATTAAGGAGCACTTGGCTTTCACTCAGCACCTTACCCATTAGGTGATCGTTGGAAAAGAGTTTTATGTAGAAGAGCCCTAACACAAGAAGAAACATTATAACAAATGGGAAAGAATGGTGCCAGGAAAAAGAGAGCTATTAAAAGCTTCATGTCTTCTTTGAGGCTGAATAAAACTCCATTGTGTGTATGAACTTCTCGGCTACTGTGAAGAATGTAACAATAAGTAGGAATTTGCAAGACTCTCTCTGCAGTGTTGACTTGGGATCCTCTGCATATGTACCCTGGATATAGCAGAACCATGGCCGTTTGAATTACAGTAGTTTGAGAAAACTACGTGCTGTCTTCAAAGGCTAAGTAGTTTAACGCTCTATCAGCGATGTGTAAGATGTCCTCTTCTCTTCATTCTCACCAAACTTGCCACCATGGGTTTCTTTATAACAGCGACTCTGCTTTGAGTAAATGAGATCTCACTGTAGTTCAGGTTTGAACTTAACCTTTGGCTGAGGATGCTGTTTTTCTGATACATTTATTTAATACTCGAAATACCTTTATCTCTCCCTCTACTTTAGAAGACCACTTTGCTGTACACAGACGTCTTAATTGGTAGGTATTTGCGTTCAGGGCTTGCAGTCTATCACTTCGTGCTTTCTGGCCTTTGGGATTTCATTTGAGAAGTCTCACGATGTTCTGGCGAATTTGCTTTTACAGTTGGTGTTGTTCTCCAGCAGACTTGGATCCTGCTTCTTTGTTCTGTAGCCAGAACAATTGCCTTGGGGGAGTTCTTCCTTGGGACTCGCCTAGGTGTTTTCAAATGTTTCTTGTCCTTAGATTTCCCCTTTAAAAACTTTGCAGAAAGTTCTGCCTTTGTTTCATTCGGTGGCATTGCATTTGACTATCGTTTGATTTCTATTTCCTTCTCTTCTGTCTCTGGGTTTTTTAGGCTTAGTCTCCTGATTACATTTCCAAAATTCCTGCAAGGTGTGGTAATGTTTATTTATATTTATTTACTGATGTCTAGATGTAATATTCATCAGTGTTGAATTCCTTTCCTGGTATGCGTAATTCTGTTTGATCTTGCCTATAGTTATATGATGCATTTTTGCTGTGAGTTTTTCTTGACTTTTCCATTTCTAACACTCACGGGGTCTTCTTTCCAAGTTCCAATTTCCTAGCTGATTTCTAAACACGTTGCTTTTCTTAAAATCTGCTTAATACTTTCATATCTTGTTCTGGGATTGAATTTTTCATGTAATTCCCCTTCCTGTTTGCATCATTTTTTGAGGTCACTGATCACATTTACACTCCATTTTCTCATGTTTCCATGTTTCTTGTATTTTTGTGCTGTGGTTTGCCCATTTGTTTATATGAATATCTCCTTTGGTTCTTCTTCATAGAGGAGAAAATACTGTTAAAGATATGTTTGCTATGGCAGTAACAATCTCAAACCTAACAAGATATGAAAATATATTTGAAGTTGATGAAAGCCAACTGCTTCATTGCCAATGGCCATAAGATAGAGACGTACATGATGTGTAGAATATACACTGGGGCCTGTGATTGGCTCACAGCAGCTGAATGTTGACTATCTGGCATGATGTTTTCATCTTAAGAACATTTTTCTTTGCATAGAAGAAGCCATACTAGACACCCTGAGCTTTGCAGGCAGTGAATGAGAAAGGTTTTTACATGTTTCAGAAACATTCCAGTATGTATACTCTGGTGTGGCTAATATGCTAGGTAAGGGATGTTTACAGGGTGTGTTGAGAGGTAGAAAAAGCAACCAGCTTTGGGATATGAACTGAGAGGCCAGAGTTCCTGCTTTCAAATCTCTCTACATATTAAATATTGTGAGAGGGCTAGGGCTGTAGACACAAGCATTTAACTGGGGCTTTGGGGTTTTCAGTTCCATCAGCAGTGAAACTCAGAGAAGAAAAAAGACTCCAGAGGTTGGGCTGCCTTCTAGCCCCAAACTTGAGGCTATTGAATTCTACTACAGTTTACCATTGAGTGATAGGTTCATGTCCTATAAACCAAGATTACAGCTTGTCGCTGTTCCCTTTACTCTTCAAAATGAGCTTCCTGTTGCCTGAATTTCTTAGTGTCACAATGTCTCCCCATACCTACTATCTTATAATTGTTCTGTTGCTGTAGTTGGGAGCAACCAGAGGCTGCGTAGACTGTCCCCAGACTCTCAGAATTGTGATTACTCCTGGTTTTCAGACCCCTGGGTAATCTCTCTCTTAAACACTAGACTTCTTCCAATGATGACATGTAGACATACTTTATGAGACATGGCTAAGAACAGAATAAACCTCCTCTCTGACCCTAGTCACTCTCAGAAGAGACATTAATAGACTACAAACACACCTAATGGGAAGCAAGGCTGTGAAAACTAAGTGCTTGTCTTATAGATAGACTGCCGGTAACCTTTCACCAGGGTCTCTTGACCTACCTTATTAAAGATGTTTTATTTGTGCTTCCTTCTACCATTGGTAAGCTAGGTTGGAGTAGAAACCTGCCTGATCCTTCTCATTACATACTCACCCCAACCCACTCCCTGATTCTCTCCAAATTTCAATTGTCTGATCACCCTATTTAGGAGTTTCAAGGATTTTCCAATTATTTGCTTTGGAATATAATATATCTGCAGTCACTCTTGACACCTTTCATCCGCTGTGTCACAGAGTCAACTTCTTATCTGATACCTTGACCTACAAGTCTTGTTTAAAAGCTGGAGAAAGGAGAGAATTGAGAGTTGAGAGAAAAATTTGCCATAAAGAGATTATGAGAGGGAACCAGGAGGGGGGGGAGGAAGAAATGACACATGGAGATATAATGTTTTTTTCTACAGCTTTAATAAGCTCAGGCAATGCTAAGAAATGTTGCTGTGGAATTACCTGAAAGAGATTTAAGAGGTGTGAGTCTGTTGTCTATCATGAAAGATTGTGTAGAAACAAAGACATTGCATGGAAATAGAGACCCATAAGAGTGTAGGATTTCCCAGAGTCATGTATTAGAGAACACAAGGAGGACCAGTTTTGAGATATAAGAGGCTACTGAACAAAGGATCTGAGATCCACCTAACCAGCTGTCCTGGGACAACACTACTGCATCTCTCTACCCATGTGTGATGCACAAGGAATAACTAGACAACAGATTAAGCAAAATGCCTGTGCGGAGCTGTTGTTCAGAAGATGAGCTCCAAAATGGCAGAGGCTGTGACATTGTTTAATTTGGGAACATAATGAGGAAGAAATATTAACTAGCACAGTTTTGACTCTAAGCATCTGACAATTAAGCAGACTCCAAAATAGATTCCAACATGAACAGACTGCTCATAGAAAAAGAAATACAAATATCTCACGAACAGGAAAAGAGAGTCAATCTTGCTAAAAATCAGAGTAATATGAATGAAATTTTCTCTGAGATTTCACTTCCATGTAATAGATCAACAGGGACCCTCATATATAATGGTTCATAATAGTCTAAGTGAGAATTATATATGTGGACAAGTATTTGGTAATATTTGTCTAAATTTAAGGTCATTTTCAATATTTTAGTGTTTATGATTCCAAATCAGTGATACTACTTGTAGAAGTATCTTATAGGCAACTAGTACTTATGAAGAATAACATAAAATCGTGCATGGAGAGATTGTATGTGATGGCCAAAGTTTCAGTAGCTTGTGAGTGATTAAATAAGAGATGATTAAGTATGTACATCCTTTAGAGAGGGGAATGAAAGAGAGAGGAATGGAAAGGGGCACGTCCAAATTATAGTATAGCATGAAAAGTTCAGTGAAAGGTAAAATTTGTATCTATAATATGTTGAGAAAAATTTTAAAGAGTGGTGGCCCCAGTTCTCAAACATTCTCACTACACACAGTTCTGGCTGTTTCTCTGCCAGCTGCTTTCACATACTGTCCCCTTTGGTGGGTAAAATCAAAGTTCCAGATACTTGTAATTTAGCAATTAGATTTATATGTTAAATACTCATTTACAAAACATCGACACAATAAAGATTTAAACCGCCTACCTAGACAAGATAAAATTCACTTACTCCACCTCAATCTGGATCATCCTGCTCCATTGTCTCCATCTTGATTTCTCCTGCTTCTCCTCTTCCTACCTCCTTCCTAGACTTTTCCCTGCCTACCCTTCCTTCTCATCCAATGATAGGCTACACCTTATCCTGGACCCACCTTGCTACATAATGGCATCATCCTACAATAATATCCTACCAAATGTATGTCCATGTGATGATGTGAGAAATATCTTCAACAAGGTCATATATTTGAACTCTTGGTCTCCAGTTGGCCGCTCTATTTGGAACTATGGTATTATCTTTAGGAGATACAATATTGATGGAGGAAATATTCCACTGAGTAAGAGATTTCATTCTTGAGCACCCAGACCCACTTGCAGTTTTCTCTCTCTACTTTTTGGTTAGAGTTGAAGATATCATGCATTGGCTTTGTGCTCATGCTGTCATGCCCTGGCCATCACTGTAGACTTCCCCACTGGAACCACAAATGAACATAAACTCTCTCTTTCCTAAGTTGCTTTTGGTCTGGTACTTATCACAGAAACAAAAAGCAGCTACTTACTATAGTATCCAAATACGTACAGTTATGTGTTGTCTTTATAGGTATACATATAACGGTATATGCATGAATGTGTAAGAAATTTAAGACAGATTATAATATGAAAGAAAATCTGCTTATTGAAAATAATGATCAAAAAGACTTTTGCACTACATCATGTTGCATTTTGAGTTTTGATGTCTTGTATCTCTTGGCTTGGTATTAAGCTTTGATTTTTTAAAATTAAAATATACATAGCACTATGACCTTTTTACTTTGACTAAGGAATATCCTTGTCACTTGTTGAAAAACATAAAGTTAATTTGTAAACAGGTCTAATGATCCCCTCAAATTTGGAGACTACAAATTTAGAGAGATGTCACCCAGGATGATTAGATGGTCTTTTTGTCTTCCAGAAACTTTAAGGAATCTTGCAAATTAGCAATGAAGAAGGTAGATTTTTTTTTCTGCATTCAAAATAAGATCCAAATTTTGCAGGGTAGAAATAGTAAAATGATTAAAGGATAATAAGTTGAAAATAGAGATATGGTGGTAGTCCAGAAGCCCAGAAGTTTGGGGTCTGAATTGAACAGACAAGGAAGACACGCCAAAGGCATATGAGTGAGAGAGAAGTCACCATCAGCATTTCAGGAATGCTAAAAGACCTCAGTGAGGGTGAGTCTGGCAGAGTCCACAAAGAACAGTAAAATGTATCTGATAGCGCACTTTCTAAAGTATGCTATGACTCCAGAACTATTAGCAAAAGATAGAGAGCAGAGACTGACATAAACTAAGACCATAAATTTTCTTCTATTTTCTCTATTTTTATTGGATTTTTTAATTTACATTTCAAATGTTATTCCCTTTCCCAGTTTCCCATGTATAAGCCCCCTATCCCACTCCCCCCTTCCCCTCCCTAAAACACCTCCCTTCCCACCTCCCTGCCCTGACATTTCCCTACACTGGGGAGTTGAACCTTGGCAGGACCAAGGGCTTCTCCTCGCTTTAGTGCTCAACAAGGCCATCCTCTTCTACATATGCAGCTGGAGCCATGGGTCTGTCCACGTGTACTCTTTGGGTAGTGGTTTAGTCCCTGGGAGCTCTGGCTGGTTGGCGTTGTTCTTCTTATGGGGTTGCAAACCCCTTCAGCTCCTTTAATCCTTTATCTAACTCCTCCAATGGGGACCCCATTCTCAGTTCAATGGTTTGCTGCTAGCATTTGCCTTTGTATTTGTCTCACTCTGGCTGAGCCTCTCAAGAGACAGCTATGTCAGGCTCCTGTCAGCGTGCACTTCTTGGCTTCATCAATACTGTCTACCTTGGTGACTGTACTTATATAGGGTCTGGATCCCCAGGTGGAACAGTCTCTGAATGGCCATTCCTTTAGTCTCTGCTCCAAACTTTGTCTCCATAATCTCCTCCTATGAATATTTTTATTCCCCCTTTTAAGAAGAACTGAAGCATCTGCATTTTTGTTGTCCTTCCTTTTGAGCTTCATGTGGTCTGTGGATTATATCTTGTTAATTTGAGCTTTTGGGCTAATATCCACTTAGCAGTGAGTACATACCATGTGTAGGTTTTTGGGATTGGGTTACCTTACCCAGGATGACATTTTCTAGTTCCATCCATTTGCCTAGGAATTTCATGAAGTCATTGTTTTTGATAGTTGAGTAGTACTCCATTGTGTAGATGTACCACATTTCTGTATCCATTCCTCTGTTGAAGGACATCTGGGTTCTTTCCCGCTTTTGGCTATTATAAATAAGGTTGCTATGAACATAGTGGGGCATGTGTCTTTGTTATATGTTGGAACATCACTTGAGTATATGCCCAGAAGTGATATAGCTGGGTCCTCAGGCAGTACTACATCCAATTTTCTGAGATCCTAAATTTTCTTTGATGGTGTGGAAAAGACTGATCTTATGAATGGCGTGTGGTAGAGGAAAGCTATACTATTAAATGGCATGAACTCCATTGTTTCTACAATAAGATCTGACCCCAGCCACCTCTAATCTCACTCTGCTGCTTGGCCTTGTGTTCCTCTGCTCCAGCTGTAGGCTACATTGCTATGCCTCAGACCCTCCTGGAATATGCTGCCACATAGCTGTTCCACTTCCCAGTGAACTGTCTCTGAATAGGTACAAGTTACCTTCAAGTCTTTGCTAGAGTGTAACACTCAGTGAAGTCTACCTTCAAAATGAGAGTTAACTTAGCTCCTTTCCTCTACCCATCTTTATTGTTTTTTTTTTTCCCTCTCCTGGAAATTTCCATGTTAATAATCTTTCTTCATTTTTCCCATCCATAAGAATAGTTCTTTGATAGTAAGATGTGCATCTTTTTTCCTTCTTTTCTTTTTATTTTTGATATTATAATATAAATTACATCATTTCTTCCCTCAAACACTCCCATATACTTATCCTTGCTCTTTTCAAATTCATCCTTTTCAGTCTGTATAATGTTACTTGCATGCATGTTTATGAGGCCTGATCATTTGGTATACTCTTTCCTAGTTGCCTATAGCTCTTTGTGTAATGTTGAGTCCTTGGAGGCTTTTCTTCATCTGCTTTTCCATATCTCTTCTTGGTTTTATTCAGTTCACGTTCAGGTAGTCATTGGTAAGACTTTATAGGTATAACTTCTGAGATTACCAGGAGGCACAGTTTTATAACAAACTTCCTGGTTCTCTGGTTCTTATCAACTGCTTTTCCAAAATGACCTCCAAGCCTTAACTGTGGGAATTCTTTTGTAGATGTGCATTGATCTCCACAACTCTGCAATTTATTTGGTTGGAGTTTTCCTTACTGATCTCTATCTGAGGAAAAAAAAAAGTTTATTGGATAATGGGTAATGAATCCATTTCTCATGAGGACAAATATTTAGAATTTAGTTCAGGATTATGCTAGTTTAGTAAAGCAATGATTGTAGGTTCTCCTCCAAAATCCAGTTACTACTCAAGGTAATTAAGTTTTTTAACATCAGGCAAGATTTTCCTCTTGATGAACAGGCATTAACTCCAATTTGAGATCTGTTGGTTATCACCAAGGTATGTGTGCCACTCTTCCATTCTTAGGGTGATCCTGCCATGTTTGTCATTGTGGTTCATAAGCATCATAGCTGTGTAGGACTGTTGCTTTCTTCTAGTCTTTAGAAGCTTGCATGATGCCTTCTTGTACCATGAAAACCAGTCTTCAGGGGGAGGTCATCTTGCAAGTTATTTTTTTCTCTTCCTCTTTTGAATTGCTGTGTTCTCAGTGCCTGGACAAATGACTGAGAAGCTAGACAATTAATAGTTATGGGATGAGTGGAGTTAACTTTTACATAGGGATAAAAAAGTAGAAGGCTCAATTCAGACTTTTTCCCATGATGCATGAATTGGAGCATAAAGTACACTGGATGATGTATATATCTCTTTCTGTGTCTCCCCAGGGATTATTGGCCAATATCAGGGGATGGATTAGTGGGGGGGGTTGGAAGCCCAATGAGTATGAAAGGTTATGATGATACTAGGATCAGTTGCAGTGAGATAGATCACTTTACTTGGGGTGATTCAAATACTATAGAGTTTGGGGACAGGGTCACAATATCCAGTGTGGGCAACAGTTCTTGGCTGAAGGTTTAAGGTACTGAGATGCTTCATTAGCATTTTAGGAATCTCCTATGTGCTAGGTGAATGGGTTCTTACCAGGAGAAAGGAAGTAGAACCTGTAATCTTAACCAGGGCTATGTGAAATTTTTCAGGTTGAGGTGTGTGGGCATTTTGAGCTCCGCAGACAAGGTCAGAGAAGGAGAAGCCCTGGTGATAAAGGAAGTCCACCATTTTGCACCAAGCCCAGAAGGCTACTGGAACAATGGTAGACTTTTACCTTAATTAGCAGGGCTACGCTTTCTTGTATTTTTGTGGATATGGGGGCACTTGTCAAGTGTTGGGCACTGCACCTATGAAACAGATGGAAAAAAACATCAAAAACAGCCTCTGCTCTGAGGGATTTCTTCTTCTTGAAGAAAGACTGTAAATTTTATGAGAAATTTAAGTGGGAACATAATGAGGAGCAAGCACTTCATGAATCCAGAATACAGTCTTGTTAGCTTCTAATCGGAAGTTCAAGAGCGAGTCTGTAGGCTGAGTATGGCCCCTTGGGCTCAGGAACAGTGGCCCGAATGAAACATTGGAGAGCTTGCTCCAGGACCGAAAGAAGTTGTATGCTGGAAGTCTGGGCCTGTGTCAGATCACCCAGCTCTTGATCTTGTGAGCAATGTTCTCCAGAACACACACACACTCTCTCTCTCTCTCTCTCTCTCTCTCTCTCTCTCTCTCTCTCTCTCTCTCTCTCACACACACACACACACACACACACACACACACACACACACACACACACACACAAAGCCCTAAGACTCAGAAAAGTCACTGAGTTCAGGGCAGAGCTGGATTTTGAAAGCAGACAGTGTGAGTCCTCAGTCTACCAGTGTTTTACTTCTGTGTGAACAGGACATGTTAGAGGTGTATAACAGAATTTATGAGGACAGAGTTAGTAACAGATGAGTTTCTAAGTGTCTGAAGAGTGCAGCTGTACAGGCTTTGAGCACTTTGCTCTCGGTTCAGGACATTTCTTTCAAGGCACTTGAGAAAATGACACAATATGTCTCTAGTTTCAAAATAAGAACGGAGAGCACAGTGAAGAGGAGATGGAGTGAATGACGACTGCCTTCATTTTTGCTGGAAAGAATTTAAAAGGCATTGGGTGGATGTGAGAAAATTCAAGCAGAAGTACCTAAGGTCATGAGAGGGGAAGATCCAAGTCTTCTTCTCAGTGAGATGCAGTAAGAGGTAGATGAGCACTGAGAATTATTGCCACCAATTTCATTTTTATATTCACTGATGTCAAATGATCTTTATTGTCAGCAACAAAGATAAGAAATATAAATTTCAACAGTTTCCTGAGCACATATGAAAATGAAATGTTCTCCCTTCCAGCCAGAGATTTCAGCATCTATTGGTGAACTCAATTTATCAATCTCATTAAGATTACTGCAGTAAAAGATGCGCATATATTTCCCCGAAACTGCTTAATGGGTTTTATAGGTTTTATGGAGAATTTTACCTGAGTCTAATAAAATTTCTATCAAAATTTCCTGTTATTTGTCCTCTGGGACCTATATTTTTATGGAGTTATTTTTAATTGCATCTTGATCTATTGGAATATATACTCACCGGCATCAGCTTATTTTTCCTGTATTCTTCTAATCTCTGCTGTATACAACAGGAAGCATCAGGGAGGACTCTGAAGGTATAGTGATGAACACAGTCCTGGAAGGCAAGAGAAGGGTTCTTCTTGCTTCCTTACTAAGAACTGGAGGATGTCACTGACTCTCAGAGACTATTTCTTTATCCAGAAAAGAAGAGGGAATATCAAGCACTTGCTAGTGCTCGTTCATTGTGTATTTAATAGTATACACAGAGAGTTCACAATTTGAATTCTTGGAAAGCTACTAGAAGGAATTAGCTACAACCATGTCTCAAGGAATTTTAGGTTTAAGTATTGTAAACTTGACAATTTTTATTTTAAAAATCAGTACAATGACTCAAAAACCAATAATGTTTCAATATGACCTTCACCTTACAACCATTAAAACGCATTGCCAATATTTGTTTCATTCATTCATATATAATATATATATTATATGTATAATATATATATTATATGTATATATATATATATATATATATATATATATATATATATGGAGAGAGAGAGAGTATCACTGTTTCTGGATCTGCCTGGAATTCACTGTGTAACTGATTCTGGCCTCAAATTTTCTGTGATCATCATGTCTTGGTCTTCTAAGTATTGGGATTATAGATGTGTACCACTGCTCCTAGCCAGAGATAGTAATCATTCAAACTTTCTTCAAAACAAAACAAAAAAACGCAGCAGACTCCTACATCCACTGACAGACCTAGAATGGTTTGTGGCTGTTCTTGTTGTCTGCACTAGGATGCAGAGGAAACCACTCCTGGTGCTTCCTTTCTGTCTTTGTGGTTCAGATTGATGTATAGAGTTAAACTCTAGGGTTTAAAAAAAAAGTTGACAGACTCAGAAAAGCAAAGCAAGAAAAACCACACCGAGAGTCCCATTTGGTATTCAGTATGATCATATCACAGTAGTAAAAAGAGATCAGAACCCAAGAAAAAATAGAGAACTACTAGCAGAGTCTAGGTCTCCTGCAGCCTTAGCTTTTACCACAAAGAAAGAAAGAAAGAAAGAAAGAAAGAAAGAAAGAAAGAAAGAAAGAAAGAAAGAAAGAAAGAAAGAAAAAAGAAAAGAAAATAGAGAAGAAAAAAATTATTTGTCATCAGGTGTAATGTGGACACTATAAGGACTGGGCAAGTAGATATATTTGGGACATTTCACCCTCTATTAACCACTGTCTGCAGACCCAAAAAAGGGCAGATGTCTGCAGAGCACACAGGATAATTTTGGTGAAAACACTGCAGGAGAGCTGCCTCAGGGTAGCTTTGACAGGCTGCCTTACATACATTCTTTTTTGTCTTTATTGGAAAGGCACTGTTTCTAGCAAAAGCATGTCTGGAGCCCTGCTGCCAAACACAGAGGCAACTGTGGAGAAAGTGCAACCTGCTTTCTACTAACAAGTAAGTGCTCATTGTTCCCTGAGGAGACAAAGCTGTCAGCAAAGTTGAGACAGACAGCTCTGCAGCTGTACTTCAGTGGTAAGCAGAGCATCACACCCCTCCCCCAGGACAGTACAACCGCCTGCTCTTTTGTGTGTTCTTTGACCTACACACAGACAACCCAGGTTTCCTTCAAGGCCTCTTCTGAATATGAATGACACCAGAGAAGCCAAGAGCCAACTCTCTTGATTCACTACCTTGGAGACCACCTCTTCCCAGTCATAGCTTCTTCCCATTGGTGCCTGGTGTGACCACTATTAGGTGCTCAATAAATACTTGTTTAAATGGCTCTGTGATGGTTTAAGAGCTAATTAATTTGTGGGTCTATGACTAACCCAATAGCTGGCACATAGCAAGTGTCAATACATTCTTTATGAGTGTAAACTGGCAGAAAGTGTGAAACGTTATTCAGGGTCAGGCTCATTCACTAGAGCCAAGGCAACATCACACAGCAGTGAAAATACTGTGGGCTCTCCAGTCCTGGCTCCTACATGGCTTATCAGAGTCCATGGCTCATTCTGGACAGCCTTCATGTGCAGATTTCTCAGAACAGCAGTACTCAAAGACCAGCAGCATCACCTGCTAGAAATGGAAGTCTCAGCCCCATTTCAGTTAGAAACTCTGAGTGGAGTCAGTCTGGACTGAGACAAGCCCTCCTTCCATGAACACAGGGAGTCTTCGTTCTTTCACACTGTAGCCTTCTCCTCTTCTGGGAGCATTGCTTTCTTTCTGTCATCTATCAGTTGATGAGTTTCAGCAGAGGATTTTAGGTGATTAGGTTTTTTATCATCCTAATGATTTTTTTAATGTTTAATGAGGGATTAAAGAAAAGCAATGATAAGGATCAACATTTAGGTCCAGCTGGAAAAATTAAATAGATAGATGAGAGAAAGATAGATGATGGATAGATAGATAGATAGATAGATAGATAGATAGATAGATAGATAGATAGAATGATGGATAGATAATATATACATAGATTATTGATAGAATGATAGATATATTGTTAGATAGAATGAAAGATAGATAAAATGATAGATAGATAGATAGATAGATAGATAGATAGATAGATAGATGATAGAAAGATGATAAATAGATAGATAGTGGATGGATAGATAGATAGATAGATAGATAGATAGATAGATAGATAGATAGATAAAGTTGCTTCTAGGAGTGTGTTTCTTTTCAGATCAAACAGTTTCAGTGGCCTCCTATCTGACACAAAGAGAGGGGTCAGACAAGAAGTGGGCTGTTCATTGACTATTTTGTGTTTAGAATTTAGATCTTAAACAAAGATGAAGTCCTCAGTCCATACTCACCTGTCAGATAAGTGGAGTTATTTTTGAACATGAGAACATTGTAAATAAACACATGGAATATAGAATTTTGAATTGTGTTTCTTCGAAAATTGAAGCCTCCTGATCTACTGGCATATATTCCAGGCCTTTGTTTCAAAAAGCTTGTTTATAACCATCTTGCAACCCTACTTTTGTTTGAAAAGGTTAGATTGCCGCCTATGACTACATTGCCATGGCTACCTGTTGTCATGCCAGCCTTGTTATGTCCATCTTGAAACTGTGTCTTTCTTTTCAGAAGGTCCTTATGACTAATTTGTTAAGCTTATGTTCTTTCTGCTCCTTTAACACTACCTATTTTGCCTGCCAAATCCCACATTTGGAAACCCTCAACCCCTGAGATATAAAAAAAACAAAACAAAACAAACAAACAAAAAAAAAAACAAACTTGTCTTACTTATGCCCAATGCAGATTTCTTAAACTGTAGGTTTAGGGAGAGATGTCCCAAGTATACAAATAAAAAAGCATGCTTCCATTAATTTGGCTGTAACAATTTGAGCCAGTGGTCTTTTTCCTCATGTCTTCGGAATTAACATATCCTACATTGTCCATTTCTCCCTAAGTGACTAAAAACTATGATGTTACTAAGGTGGGCAAGGACTTAAACACATGTGATCCCAGAACTTGGGAGGATAACACAGGATGCTGAGAATTTGAGGCCAGTATGAGTTACACAGTAATTTCTTGTACAAATAAATACAAACAACAGAATACGAACAACAAAAACAAAAGCAATGAAGATGACATCACTGTGGGCGTGGGTTCATATGGATCTTTGTAATCTGTGGACATCTTGATGAGCTTTTCCTGTCTGTTCAGCCAGATTCGAAGGATTGATTTCATTCCATGGAAAGTCCTTGACATAGTGACTTCCTTTCCAGAAGATTCTGTTTAATATGCTAATGCATTTTGTCAAGTCGCAGTATCTTTTCCCAAAAACTTAAATAAAGCATTTTATTGGAAACATTTTTCATGTTTAAAATTGAATCACAATGTTCGCTTCATTTCGTATTCATTTGATTATGCGAGTGGCCATTTTTAACCAAGCATATAATAAGACAAAAACGAATTATAGCTGGTCCATTTAATAGTATTTCCCCCTTGTACATATCAGAAATATTTTACTGCTTTTACTATTATTGTAGTATACATAATACTTTGATAGCTAACATTAAAAATTCATGTTACCCACCCCCATTAGAAATGACCTTATCAAATGACCTTATCAAATATTTCTGCAAGTGTCTAAGCAAAAGAATCAAACAAACCATTCTAGCATCTGTCCTTTCCCACCGGTTTTCTTAGGCACCTGTGCGTTGCTCTATGTTTATTTCATTAGGGATCTGAAGGGGGTTTAGATCCATAAATCCCAATAGTCATTTTAAAATAAAGTTTGAGAGATTGGTCTTGCTCCTTAAAGGCTGAAAGATTGCATACCTCTATCCCAATGCTGACCTATTATTTGTTTGTTTATATATTGATTTAGTGTGTATATGTGTGTCTGCCCCATCCCTGAGTGGTGTGTGTGTGTGTGTGTGTGTGTGTGTGTGTGTGTGTGTGTGTGTGTGTGTGTGTGTGTGATGTGTGATGTGTGTGTGTTTGGACCACAGTATTTCTATGGCAGTCAAGATGGTGGTCAAGATGGCGGTCAAGATGGCGGTCAAGGAATGACTTTGTGGAGTCAGTTCTCTCCTCTCACCTTTGCAGGAGTCCTAGAGATTAAACCTCAGTCTCCAGGCGTACACAACAAGCAGCTTTATGCATTGAGACATCTCAACAGCCCTCAACGCTGATTTTTGTTTACATTTCATGCTAAGGTTGATGTTTATTTCCCCCATGTGCTGCCCTTTTAACTACAACAGAAGAATGTGACTGCCCATACCACGGCTCCCTGTCGACCCACAGCAGGAGCTCATATTCCACAGTCCTTATGGAGAACTCTGGCCTGTGAAGGCAACAGCTAATGATCATTTCTTTACTCCTTGTAGAAACTTCCAGAGATCTGTATTCTGCTCACATCCTACCACGTGACCTTTCAGCAGAGAGTATCAAATGATTCAGCACTTTGAGACTCTCGGAAACCTTACCACAAATTCTTAATGTTACATGATTCTTCCAAGGTTTTTTGTTGTTGTTGTTGTTGCTTTTTTGTTTGTTTTTGGTTTTTTTTGTTTGTTTGTTTTTTTGGTTTTTTTTGGTTTTGTTTTGTTTTGTTTTGTTTTTGAGTGGTGGCTATTTAACTCAGTGGTGGATTGCTTACCTAGCAAATGTAAGTTCCTGGGTTCGATTCTCAACACTGGAAAAAATAAAACGGTGGTCTGACTTTAACTCTTAAACTAGACCCTGAAAGCCCCTAACCCCATACCTTCTAACCCCTATCCCTTCTTAATGATATGATCCATCTTGTCATCAGGGATTTCAGTGGGAGTGAAGAAGCCAGACAGCTTTCAATACTCCAAAACTCCCAACCCATCAATGACTTAGTAGGAATGTTTTCCAGCAAGCTGTTTTTCAGCCTCTCCCTCCACAAAAGGTTCTTGACGTATTCCAATTTGTTGACTGTGACCTGCTGAGACTGGACATTATCTGGTGCTGGATTCCAACACAGAAACTCCCCATACCTTCTAACCTGTGGTTAGTCATGGCTTCATCTCCATTTTAGTCCTTGTTCATTTCCCTCAGCTATAAGCAGCAGGAAGAATTCCTTTACTCACAGTCTAACTCTAACCATGGCATTAGTGCATGTATACACCGACCATATCCAACAGTGTTTGCATTTTCAAGACATAAGCTGCAAACAGAGACCCATAAAGAATACCATATTGTGATGTGCAAGCCAGCCTTCTAGGTTGAGTCTAAAACCTGTCCCCTCCAGACCATAATGCAAAGCAACTCAAAAAAAAAAAATTCAAATGATGAAATACTTTGAAAACCCACCTTATGAATTCAATGTGGTGAAAATATCCTAGAGACTGGGTCTAGTTCTGAGTCACATGGGAAACGGAATTGATACAGTTCCTATTTTCCTGGAATTCAGTCTACTAGTGGCCAGGAAACTAGGTTTCAAGACAGCAGCCTACAGTGCTACCGTTCAATGCTCTAGGAGGGCAGCGTAACTATTTAAGAGGAAAATTTTGCCATACATGGGAACTTAGAAGACTTGCTCTTAACAGAAATTATTAAACTGAGTCCTGAAACTCTTAACCTATCTGTGTGGTCACCATGAGATCTTGGATGCTAAAATATTAATTGAAGATATGGAATGCCTTCTAAAAAGATAACAGAAGCAAACACTATCTTTTCCAGTTTCTTTTTATTTAGAGTGTGATGTGGTAAGAATCCACAGATGTTCTGAAAGGAAAAACAAGAAGTTCAGTGAGTTATGAACTGACAGGTCAGCCTCTGTGCATGAGATATCTCTTGATCTTAGCCAAAGGGCTGAGAAGCGATGTGCATGAGTTACTGGTGGTTGTCTTTTGTTCTGTCTTGGCTCATTGACTGAAATAGATACGGACTGGGACTTGACATCATTCTTCCACTTCAGATCCACGTTTGCCTTTACATCTTTAGTGTTATGAAATTAGGTTCAGGACCCTACATTGCTAAAACACTAATTAGCAATTCTTCCTTCTTTTCATTTACCCTTGACGTATTTGCTTTATCTATTATCTATCTATCTATCTATCTATCTATCTATCTATCTATCTATCATCTATCTATCTACCTGTCTGTCTCTCTATCTATCTGTCTGTCTGTCTGTCTATTTTTGCCTCTTATAAATGATTTTTTTTTCCTTACAATGGAGAGGAAATGTTACCAAATGACTGGGCCCTGGAGCTTCCAGGAGAGGTTAGACAGGTTATATTATATCTGGAGAGCACAAATAGTAACTCCATGAAAATAAATTAGTGTGATTTTTTTTCTTTTGTCACCTATGATAAATCAGCTGCCTGGCTAGTGACAGAGATGGGAACAGTAAAATGTCTCCTCATTTCTATGCAACTATAAAGGATCCAATAAGATGAGTAAAGGAAGTGCTTGAGAATGAAAGAAGAAAATTGTTCTGTGTTTAAGGGAGATACAGAGAGGTGTTAGGAGTAGGGGCTGGAGGTGGGGGTGGTTCATCACATGATATCAGCTTACCTTGGAAACCTCAAATGCTTCAAATAAAGCCTGGCTTGGGAACAGGAGAGTTCACAAATTCGATGAAAGCCAAAGGCTTACAATAATAGTTTTTTTCAGGTGGTCTTATAATTGCCATCCATACCCAGCAAACCAAGGGAAAAAAGGGAAGAGAAATGGCAGGAGGTAGGGTGAAGAGACGGAAGGAGAGGAAGTCAGGCAGAGAGAGTCAATATTACTTTGCTCTAAAGATATGCACACCCAGTATTCTATTTAATAAAGCAAGTTGACTAAAATTTGTTTCAATGGAGCTGATTTTCATTTAATGAACATAAGAAATCACAGACTGGAAAGCAACTGGAAGCCACTGTGTGGATATGAAGTCACACAGGAGCCACAGATGACTTGGTTTCTTGGGGGATATTTAGAAGGCATTGGAGGGATCTGAGCGGATATTAGCTTATTTTCCATCAGGTTTGCACATTGGGATGTTTGTGTTGTTACAGTGTTTCTCAGTTCACTGTTTTCTTTGTCCTGTGTTTTCTGCATTTTTTGTTTTATCTTTTGTAGAATCACTCCATCAGACAGCAATACAAATTGTTCTAATCCTAATTTAGCTGGTGGAAAATGTTACTGTTAAAACATTGCTTAATGACTACAGAGGCTAATAAAACCTAGGTCCCCAACATCTCAAGGCTGAACTGGGCTGATTATCCTCCATGGAGTTATTTTCCTTCATATACCCTATGAACCTCCTCCCTACTCCCCACCCTTCAGGCCTCTAGTCCTTGGAGTCACTGTGTCCCACTGCTGAAGTGCCTTCTCTGTTTATTTCATTTTATTGTGCTTTTGTTTCGTTTGGCATTATACTTCAGCTGCAAGATGGTCTCTAAATCAGACACATCATTTCTACTTTGATATCTGCTATTTTTAAAGTTTGAATTCATGTTACACGGGCACTCTAATGAAGCAATTAAATTGAAGTAAACACTAAATGGGACTCAGAGAAATTGAAAGAGACAATTGGAAAAATGTTAAGATAGCCCTTAATCTGTACTTGTTCCATAAAGTCTTCAAATGAAAGCATTATCTGAGGTGCTCACAGAAAGCCTCTGGCTTCTTCAATATCCCTTGTACCTTCTGCAAATGTTAGTTCAATAATTTCAAATGTCCTCAGGTTTTTTGTACTTACGTAGATGGCCAGAAGTAGAAAGATGGACATTAAACCAAAACCTATAGTTGATAACGAGCACCTCCTTCTGATTTCCCATCAACTACTTGGATAAATTCCCTCCTCTGAGTTCATCTGTATTTTATTTCCTTTTGTCTTTATATTCTTATCCCCTTGAAGTTTTACTATTACAAATGAATTCAATTTGATCCTTTGCTTCCAACGGCTTAAAAGTTGTTCTGTCACAGGATATAAATGTGTGGAGCACTAATTTGATCCAATAGATCCAAGGCACAAGTTGCTAAATAAAATTAAATTTTGATTAAATACAATTTAATTTCAAAGTGGCCAGAAACTCACCAGGTAAAGGTGCTTGCTGCCAAGCCTGATATTCTGTTTCATTTTTGGGACATATATGGTGGGAAGAGGGAGCCCACTCTCTTAGGTTGTCCTCTGACATCCCCAAATGTGCCTTGGCATGTGTACAACACACACACACACACACACACACACACACACACACTAGAGTAATCAAATTTAAATTTTTATATATGAGAATTGTCTCTGTGTGCATGGGTGTAGACAATCCATTGGAACTCTATCTCAGCAATGAATGGTTCTTCTTTCCCCAGCATTATTCACTGATGACAGCTCTTTAGTACAGGGTGAGACCTAGAGCTTGTCTACCCAATATAAGCTGGAAGTTGGGCTGGCTTGTTTGTGTACAGGTCTTGTGTGGGAAACCTCGGCAGCTGTGAGCCTATGGATCTGATAACCGTGCCATCCACCTACAGAAGACAGAATTTCACAGTACTCTTTAAAATCTTTTGTCTCTTACATTCTGTCCTGTTGTGGTAAATATTTAACAATATTTGGTCTTTCATCTAGTGTCGGCAACTGTGGGGCCACATGGCACTAGAGGGTACTTTTATCTCAGCGGCTTCATGCTGCCCCCAAGTGCTCTCAAACCCATGTGATCCACAAGCCATTTCAGCATGGCAAGGTGCCATGCTAAGAAGTCCAGCATAGGGCTAGCCCATTGCAACTCCCGGCCAAGGACTCTGCCCACACTCTCTGCAACTGCCCCCTGGTAGTTAGGGTACCAACTACCCAGTGAAATGAGGACTCAATAAACTGTAATTTATCAATCAGATTTATATGTTAAATTCTCAGTCCACACAATAAACTCAACCAATTGATAAAGATATAAACTGTCTGCCTAGATAAGAGAAATTGACCTATAGAAATACATCCCTTAAGAAATATTCATAACAACTTGTATCTGTGTAGAGAAGCAGGGTGATGGATCGTTTATGACTGCCTCCATGTTACCTCTCCTCCTTTATTCTTCTCTCTCTCCTCTGTTCCCTCCTACCCTTTCTTCTTGTCCAATTACAGGCCTTGTTTTATCTTGTGTTTGCCTTCCCCTGCATAATGACATCAACCTACACTGTCCCTTTCTTCTTGTGCAGTGTTCCCTGAGTCTGGGTGGTAATGGATGTAATTCAGCTATCCCATTTAGGGCTGAACAACTTGGCCTGTCATTTTCAGTACTTTGACTAGCTACATGTCTCAGCCTTGACTGCTATCAACTTTATACAAAAGCTTCTTTGACCAAGGTTGAAAGTAGCCCAAATATATAGGTATAAACACAAGTACTTAGAAAACAACAACACGATCATTGAGCAAAATGCTTCTCAACCTGCAAGTTCAAATGACATTTTTACACAGATCACCTAAAAACATCTACATATCAGGTGTTTACATTACAATTCATAACAATAGCAAACTTACAGATATGAAATAGTAATGAAAATAATTTTATTTGGGGGGTCACCACAACATGAGGAACTGTGTTAAAGCGTGTGTGTGTGTGTGTGTGTGTGTGTGTGTGTGTGTGTGTGTGTGTGTGTGTGTTTCCCAATATCATCGGGGGAAAAAGACACTTGTAGGTCATCCTACTTTGTCTCTTTCCTCACAATCTCTTTTTCTAATCACTCTGTGATGTTCCATATTTCATGAGCTTTCTCAACTGTTTATGTCAAGAGGAAATTGTTCACATACGTAAAGTTCCAAATGCCAGGCTTCCGTTGTGGTCACAGGAAAATCTGTTGATTCAGTACTTAGCCATGGCATTGACTCAAAAGCTGTTCCTCTGTTGTTCTTTTCTCAGCCGTTTATCATTTTGCCCTTGGGCACTGACTGAATGGGATTAAAGTAGATGACGCTCAGTGATGCTTTGCTTTTGTTAAAAGATAAATATATCAACATTAACATTTTAAAGAGTTTATTCACACAGACAGTGATACATGAATCAAACAGTAACCAAGCTCTAGCTCTTGGTTGGCATCAAGGAGGTCTAGAGGGAACAGACTTATAATGTGCTCACGTAAGCAGGACAAACCTATCTGATGGACAAAAGTGGAGCTTCTAGTGAAGAGTTAATATGGTGGTTTATGATTGATTGAAGTGTTCCTTTTGATCCTTGTCACTGAATTGGAGTCTAGCAACTCAAGATACTAGAACTAGCCCAGTTATTAATCTTGTTAACTTGCCAAGATTTAAAATCACCTAGAAGTTACAAGGCAAGATATGTCTGTGAGGAACCTTCCAGAAGTACTTCATAAAATGAACTATTTTAATGTAAGTATAATTTGTAAATTAATACAATGGCTGTATTCTTTTACTTTTGCTAGTCCCCAATAACCACACAGAGAAACCACGATTTATTTCAAGCCGTACCTCCGTATCTTGGCAATATTGATTTATATTAACCCCTATCCTAATCTGGCTCCCAGTCATGATCCCATTAATACTTGCAGTTCAATATTGCTTTAGCTCTGTCTACTTAGGATGTCTTTTCCCATGGAGACCCTCTCCTCATGGCTTACCTAAATCTCCCTCCCTTTTTCTCTCCTGCCCCTGACTAGTGTGTATTTCTGCCCTATTCTCTTTTGTCCAGTCATCGGTTAGTCAACATTAATTGACAAGGCAGAGAATAAATGGTAAGAATCGTTTACTCAAACTTGAGGCAGGAGATTCTTGATGTAAGCATTACAAAGCCATGTCTGGCTTGAAAACAATATATGAATGCAGAGAAATCAAGGTTTGAATAACACAAGGATAACCTTTACACAGTGTACAAAAGCATTATTCCTCTGCTACTTAACTAAGGTAAGTAGACCCATTATGAATATGGGTGGCACGGTTTCGTGGGTTGGAGTACCATACTCAACAAATACGCGTAAGTGAGCTGAGCACCAGAGTTTATTACTCTTTGCTTCCTGGTTCTACATGCAATGGACCAGTTGCCTTGAACCCCTGCTAACATGCCTTTCCCACCAGAGTAAACTCTACCTAAAATCATAAGCAAAAACAAACCTTTCCTTCCTTAAACTTCTTTTATCAGCTATTTCATCATGACGATGAGAAAAGTAATTAATCCTAATGCCTGATGGGTTCCCAAGTATTGTTAAGGATTCCTATTAGTTTACTGACCATAATACTATATTAAATATGTGAATCAATACTTGAGAGATTATAATTTTTGTGTCCCATCAGCTATTTTAGAAATGTAGATAAATAGTATAGCCTTTTTCCAGTTTTGTGTAATTTCACATTTAAACTTTTTTAAAATTTGTACTAGTTTTGCCAAAGCTTTGCATAGCCAAAAACATACATATTTTTATACAGTAGATGAAACGAAAAAGAAAAAAGCAAATCAAGAGGAAAGAGGTATGTAGTTTAACTCATACAAGACTCTTTTAAGCATAAATTGCCCAAACTATTTGTAGCCCATCTGGTGAATTTCCAAGATCTTGCTTTATTCCAATTTTCTGAATATTTATACTTTTTTCTTTGTATCTTTCGTGTAATTTTCTTTGCCATCCTTCTCACATAGGAACCAATCACTCACTAAGCTAAGCCTATTGTTTCCTGTTTCTATTTCCTAGAAGAACTTTATGATTTCATTTGCATTTTGTATTTCCTCTCTTTGTGACCTCACATTTCATCTTCTTCCTCAAAACAAAACAATAACAACAAACAAAACAAAACCCAACAGACCCTAACATCAGCAAATTTGAGTCTTCTCTCTTTTACTTATAATTCTCTGGCATAAAGTAGCAAAAGTTTAAAGGCGGAGGTAGGGAAGAAATGTTGGGAACAACCTAGCCTCATCTGTTCTCATCTCTCCTAGGACAGAACTCTCTGCTCTGCTCTGCTTCAATTCAGCCACCCAGTGATGCCAGGGAATAAAACTCAGATTGGATTGCTTTTAGAGTCCCTCGGCTGCAGAGCAAACCGGATTGTGAGCGCATGACACTCCATATGTCGTAGAAAGCTCTCTTGAGCCTCCAGAAACTGGTTTGCCACAAAGCCTAATCTTCTGTTGATTTTTGCAGCCTATCTGTGAGTAATAAAAGTGGTCCGCCTGAGTTGTCATCTCACCTGACAAGTAATGTAGTAGCTGAGTCTATGCAAAACTTCCTGCCAGAGGTACAAACCTGCAAGGTCTAAGAATCTTAAAAGAAATTGAAGAGACGCTTAGAGACTTCCCTTTGGACCTATCATTGGTGCATGCAGTTCTCCAGGGCTGGTACAGAATATTTGCTAAACAGAAGTGGGCAGGTACTTAGAATCCTCTATTAAGATTGGCAAATGGTGCATAGTGTTCTCCTCCCAGGGATTGATATGGGTCCTCATACTCTGGTCCATAGCTCCGTATCCCTGATGATATGAGTATGAGGCTTCTGCCCCAACCCTACAAGCAATACACTGCCCTATGCACCCAACCTATGTCTCTGATCTCATGGATGAACAAGAAGAAAACTTCATGACTCGCATCTCTGTAGGTCCCACCACATCACCCCTGTGTCTCCACTGCCATACTTTAGACACGTGACCATGAACTAAAGAAGCAAGTGCAGAGATGGGAATGGACATAAACTGAATAGCCAATTTCATTGGGATCATAGAGATATGATACAGAGAAGCTGAGGGCTTATGTGTTGCCATGGAAATGCCAAGAAGGAAAAAGGTTAGGGAGATTTTGAGGTTATCAGACAATTCAATTTGAAATTCACTGTCTACATCTTGGGAGTAATGTAAAGCTTTAATAAGATTTTCCCCGGGCATTTCGTTATTCTTCTTATAGCACTTATGGAGACTTAACATATATTGAAGTGATTACCTGCCTCTTGTCTGTTTCTGTTGTGATTGTGGGACAAGTTTTTGAAACCTATCAGTAAATAGCCACTGAATCAATTAATAAACACAAAGATAGGAGCATAGCCATAAATACACAAACGTTAAGTAGGCGATGTTACACAGAGGAAGTGTCCTCTGAGCAGATACTCATGGTGGGGAGACAATAGACATGTGACAGTGACAAGTACAATCTGCTTAGATTCTGTGGTATGAAAACCAAAAGGTTAAAGAACAAGGATTTGGTTTGTATCAATCTCAGTTTACACTAAAATACACTAGTGGGAAAACAATCTCTCTCTCTCTCTCTCTCTCTCTCTCTCTCTCTCTGTGTGTGTGTGTGTGTGTGTGTGTGTGTGTGTGTGCTTATCTGCCTGTCCTTGTGTCTGTCTGTCTCTCTATCTCATGTGTTTGTGTGTCTGTGTTTAGATGCGAAGCCATAAGAAACACCAAAGCAAGTTTGATCCCAGGCCATGGAAAGATTGAAAACTCCATAGAGAGAGGGAACCAAACCACCCAATGCTTGAAGCGTTAAGGCTTCAGATGGTGTTAACGTGGATAAGTGCACTTTGCTAAGAGATATGAAGGATTATCAGCATCAAAGAAGGAAGATTCCCTAAAGCCAATACCTTGTTTTAGATTTCTAGCCTCTAAAACCAGGAGTTTCTGTTGTTTTAAGCCTCTTTAGTGCGCAGTACTAATGGCAGCCCCCTGGAAACTAACATTCCAGAGTCTATGTTATACCAGATTTCTATTTGAGGAAGTGCTTTAGCAGAGAATGCACTTCAGAGGAGAGATGCTACACCATTCTCCTGGGTTACTAGGTCAGCCTTGATGTAGGGGCCCTGCTTGAAGCATTCTTTATTTCAATGAACAGAATAGCTATTGAGATGTCAGCACCAGTTGAGTTATGGTGAGCCCAACAGCAAAAATACGGGGAAAAACAGAAGAGTAAACAGGTCTTGGGATTAACTTGAGCTAAGAAAAAACAAAATCACCCCGAGGTTGTTGCAGCTATGGTAACATGAAGACTGTGGACAGCAAAAGAGATGCTCGCAACTCAGACAGAAGGTCACCACCTAACTTGAATAAGAGCAGAATGCTTTTATTTTGCATTCCAAGCTGAAAAGGTAGGACATATTGACTTCAGTAATAAGAAAGAGACTTCATACTTAACTATGGTACACTAGGGTTTTCTTAAGAAATGCAATCCGGACATAGGAAGAGGGAATAGATTGTTTTCCTCAGACTATAGGACAACAGAAACACATACCTTTACTACTGTACCCTAGTTTCTTCCGCACCCTTTCCTTATTCTCCCTTAAATTGTTATCAGTATATTTACATAGGATGTTAAGGTAGCACAAGAGCAGCTGTATTGAAGGTATAGTTGTCTGCAGGTACAACCCTGGTGTAGCTACTTGCTTGTCCATTTGCCACTCAGACTCCAGAGCCCTCAGTCCATTCTGAGATGCTCAAAATGAGAAACATGGGTATTTAAAGGCTTTGAAGACACCAAGGAGTATTGAAGCACCTCTTTCAGCCTCTCTTATACCAATGCAAAAATGCCAAGATAGGTTGATTTAAAGGAGATCTATTTGTTTCTTAAAGTTATTGAGATGGGAGGTGGGGTCCAAGGTCCAGGGCTCAGCATCTACTTAGCCACTTCCTGTTGAGTCATGCTATGGCAGAAAAACGAGAAGCTAGGGAACAAGGGAGCAGAGGACATTAATTCTTTTGTATAATGGTTCTGCTAAGAACCTGTCTTATTAACAGTATTATTCCATGGCTGAGCACAGGCTCCTTAAGACCATCTGCCTCAACTTCAAAGACAGACACAAAACCAGTTGTGTTTCTACCAAGAGTGCTTTTCTGCTACTTCCTGCCTTGCTGCAGAATGAGAGACCAGTGCCAAGGACTCAGCTAAAGGCTTAGAGCACTGAAGCTCTTGGGCCTCTCTTCTTCCTGCTTATCTCTCAGAACTCTTCAAGCAGTTAGTGCCCAGCATCAGTTTGAGTCTTCATTTCTTATTCAGAATCAGACAGGGAAGGATCGTGGGGTGGGGTGGGGTGGGGTCTGTTTAGCATCCATCAGGCCCTGGGCTTGATTCTCATCACCCATACACACAGGCCTTAAATAAAAGTGCCCAAGGGCATCCTAGACTGCACAGAGAGTCTGAGGCTATCTTGAACTACAGGAAGCCCTGCTCAAAGCAATAAGAGCAGGAAAAGAATGTAAGGAAACAAGAAGAGAAGAAAGGAGTGGGGATGGAGAAAGAAGGTAGGAAAAAAAGAGGAAGGACTAGAGAAGGAAGAAAGAGGAGAGGAGAAGGAGAGGAAGGAGAGTTGGGGACGGCAGTCACTTAACATTGAGAAAAACTCCCCGTTGACATTGCTGAGGCTGACCAACACCTTTGGCTCCCAGAGGAATGGCACCTGTATAGGGATTCCTCATTGCCACCCACTCATAGAGTAGGTGTTATGGTCTCTTTCTAAAAGGGAAGAAAAAAAGCAGTCTTACTATCTTAGTTGGTGTCCTGCTTTGTTTGTTTCTTCTCTAGAGGAGTTTCCAGAATGCATTGTAGTAGGATGAAATTTCTCCTTCTTCTTCTTCTTCTTCTTCTTCTTCTTCTTCTTCTTCTTCTTCTTCTTCTTCTTCTTCTTCTTCTTCTTCTTCTTCTTCATCATCATTTTCTCTGTTTTGTTGAAAGGTGATAAGAAAAAATATGCATGACTAATCATGTTCAACCACTGATAGTGGTTTGTCTTACAATCACCCACCACCACCTAATTCATATTTTCTTCTATTTAATATGTGAGGATCTTAGGGGAAACAGTTTCATAATGTTTTCCAGCAGTGAATCAACCAATAAACAGAACATAATTGCCAGCAGTAAAGAATTGCTTTTGTGCTTACAGAACTACTACAGCACTTGACTGAAAGTTTCCATGTGTCACCCACAAGGCTGAGCAGTTCCATTTTATATTCACCTTTCATTTATGATGTTATGACAATTTAAGCCAGACAAATCTCCCAGGTTCAGAGGCTACAAATATAAAACCATATGTAGATTGTTTGAGATATTTAAACTCTCCAAAAAGGGCCCCCAACAAAAATTAAATCTTTTTTTCTAATATACTTCTATAGTTGGATTGTATATTGCATTTACAGGGCATATTATATAATCGTGTATTTTTATGCTAAGATACTGACTATTTCATTCATTTTTCTTGTTTTTCAGGTTTTTATATCTTGAATTAATTCAGTTATAAAATGAATTTGGGAACATGACCAAATAAAATAGCAACTGTTCTAAAATGGTGCATTTGGCCGCTATAATGATGAGGTAAATTCTTATGCCACACAATAACTGTCTATTTAGCGAAGACTTTGTAAAAGAAGTTTGGTTAAGAGGAGCATTTTCTATATGTGATATTTCTGATTCCCAATCAAAATGCTTCCATTTAAACTTAGACCAACTAACATGGTCAAATACTCCTAGGAAGCAATTTCCAGACCACAGGCCTGCAGCAACATTGGGCCTGTAGATCCCCCCCAGAAAAGAAGAGAAAGTAAGTCATCATTAGCAAGGACCAGATAAAGGACAAGATAAAAATAGATGCTGGGCTCCTGTGCAATTTATTGTAGAAGGAAGGAATCTCATTCTAATAAATATTTCATTTAAAAATATTACTTATGAGACATGGTGCCATATAAAATTCAAGTTCTCAGCCTACTATCCTAAATGTCATGCAAATATAGAAACTCAAATTGAAATATTTATCTGCAATTTGACGGTCAACAGGCAAGTTTGGGCTAATGGAGTCATTTGCTGGCATGATGGGAGGAAGTGGTTCAGGGGATTTGGTTTATTATTTGCTTAGAACAATTTAGAAAAGATTTGGAGTCCTTTAAGCCCCAGTATTCTCCACCAACCATATTTCTCTTAGGAAATGGTACTCAGAGTGACTACATTTACTTTTAAGAAAGATGTTATCTGAAAACATAGAAAGTAATGAAGGACATTATAATTGATTTGTTTGAAAAAAATGAGCAATTGGTGGGATTTTTGCCCAAAAAGAAATAGAAATTGTGTGGAATCATAAGAAGGAAAATAAGAAAATTAAGTCTCTTGGAAGAGGACACTAGACATCCATACTTATATTCCCCGTTGCTGTTCTGTGACTCAAACTCACTGGCTCATTTACAAAACTCACTATCACTTTGAGAGTGTATGTTTATGGACCACATATGTTAAACCTGAAGAAGAGATTTGATTCATAACTTGGCCACTATATGCAATTTGGAACACAGATGTCCCAAATATGGAAGAAGGCTAAAAGAAGATGGGAGGGTTGAGGAGATAGAAAGAGGAGGAAGGAAAAGGGAAAGTAAAGTCATTAGAGGCATCTCTGTGACAGTAAGAACGGAACTCAAGAGTTCTTAGTTTGCAAGAAGCTGCAAGCAGATTCAAGGACGGTGCTTTTGAGGTATCAAGATTACAAGAGGCCTAGTAGATGATGTTACCAGCACTAGGAAACATGCACTCCTCATGAGATTAGGGTACTTTTCTATGGCCTCTAGGAGCCTAACTCTTATTCAGTATCTCAAGCTTTGATGCCGAAAGGCCCTGTCTCACTTCCTTGTCTTGATCTTTGCCAGTTACCAGAACTTAGACACAACTATAAGCAAGGAGGATATTATTATTATGTCACACAGCCACAATTGAAACGGAGTGTTAGGTAAGCATCAGGAACAGTGGGGACCTCTCCTCCATGATACCGGAAGTACCAGTATGCAGAACTCCATTTGCATTTTCTCTTTTCCATATTCCACACTGCTTCTTTTACTGGATGAAGACCTTGAGCCCAAATACTATTTGATTGATGTATGATTTAAAGTCTTAAAAGTTTAGTCCCATGGATAGAACCACCCATTAGAGAAACCATAATCTAGGGTTTTCTAAAATGAAAGCTGTTCTGACACTGCTATGGTCTCACCACCAGATAGATACTCCTATTTCCCAGCCTGATTCACACACATTTGGTCACTTCTCCAGGATCCCACATCTTGGACCACTCAGCTGTAATTTCTGGGGTCAACCTTATCAGTCTGTTGTCACAGTGCCTTGTATCCTAGGGCTGAGTAGTTCAGGGTCAAAATAAAATCTGGTCATATGGCACATCATCTCACCCTTTCAGAGGTGAGACCCTATCACTCAAAGGTGGAAAGAAGTTAGTCAATGTCTTTGAGCTGAGTGAGGTTCTCAAACTGTTCCTCTAAATGGAGACCATATGTTCATTCCACATCACCCTTCGGCCTCCTGTTAATTTATATTCTGAACCATTCTAAAAAGAGTTTGAGGTTGTAAAGTTAATACGTGAATTCTAGTGTATAAATCAGCTCCCTGTGCATTCATGTGTTAGGAACAAATTCCATTGAGTTTAATCCTAATGATGAGCTTGCCTTCAGTGTCAAGGATCCAGACATCTGTCTCGTGAGGAATTTGCCAAAATGCCAAGTACCATAACACCATCTAAAGCAATCAGAGACCTTTCCCGAGTCTGGGAACCATGATGGGAAAGTGTGGCTTCCACAGGTGTGTGTCTGTGTAACCAGGCACTGTGTTGGTAGTGCCACTTACAGACTGAGGTCCAGCTGTAATTATCCTCTGCTCTTTACAAGTTACCTTAAGAGCAAATTGAATTTAGTGATTAGACCTTATCTAAAAAGACAGACTTGCACCAGAGAGCTGTGGGAGCCAGTCTTTGGACACATCACTACCTTATCTTGCCCTAGTGCCATGCTGCCCCATTACTAGTATAGAGAAGCGTTCTGAGGTTGCTCCAGTTCACCCAGTAGATCTTGATTTCATTTGCTTCACTGATACAATCAACCCTGCCTCCTAAACTCAAAGAATTTCTATCTAGGTCCTTTTAACGAAGAACTTTGAAATGTTCTGTTTTAGTGGGTCTGTTTTCCTGGCATCCTATCTAGATTGTTATCCCCGGCATCCTGATTAATCCTGGCATCGCTCCCAGCAATGTGGATAGGTTGATTTCCCATCTATGCCTCCAAAAGCAGTACTTGTATTTCACTAAAAGAATAGGAAATTACCCTCACATGGGTAAGTCTTCTTCACTTGGCTCAATATTTGTCGATTCGGCAGTGTTTGAGAATACACTTAATGAATTCAGAGCTGAGCAACAACATTTAGCAATTGGGATGGGTTTTTTTTTGTATTTTTAACATAAATATACTAATTATTAAGTGTGTTTTGTTCACTTCAACTTCCTAACTAATAGCTAATTGAGTCTCTCTCTTTCTCACCCCCACCTCCCCTATATGAATGCTCTATTTGCATGTACAACATGTACAACTGCTTGTCAGATGAGGGCATTGTAGATCTCATTACAGATGGTCGTGAGGCACCATGTGGTTGCTGGAAATTGAACTCAGGACCTCTGGAACAGCGCACAGTGCTCTTAACCACTGAGCCATCTCTCCAGTCACAGCAACTGTGATTTTAAACACGTTCCCCCAATCTATCTAAGCCTCAGTTTCTATTCTTTGCTAGGAAGAGCGATTGAATCTACTCTGTGATGTCTAAGGGAATATATATTAGGCGCATGGTATTGGTTTTGGTACAGAAGTAAGTGTTTAGAAAATAGTATCAGTTGCTATTTATTAAAATTACTCTGATTATAAAAATGAGACAATGTAAACTGTTCTTTGTGTGGTAAAGTATAGAACAGTTGTGCGTTCAGAGTAAATGGATTCCGGTTCCAGTTAGTTTCTATGGGTTTCCTGCATTCCAATTATTCCCTTTAAAATTAATATATTTCACAGCAGGCTGACCAGGTAATTTCTCTAGAATCTTGCTTTAATCTGGTTACACCCGGCTCAAAAGTCCTGAATGTTATCCTCACTGGCATACAATTCAAACACAAATTACTCAACTTAAAGCAGCGTACTTCTGTTCAAAAGACAGCAAAAGGGGCTGGGGAGATGACTCAGTCTATAAAGTACTTGCCACAAAAGCTTGGGGATCTGAGTTTGATTCCCAGAAAAGCCACATTAAAAAGGCATAGCATGACATGTGTTCATAGTCCCAGCACTGAGGAGGCAGAGACAAGCAGATCCCAAGACCCACTGACCAGCCAGCCTAGCCTAACTGGGATGCACCAGGCCAGGAAAAGAGCCTGTCTCAAAAAGTAACAGAAGGCTCCTGAGGAAAAATACTGACACTGTCCTCTGACCTTCCTGTGTTCCTACATATACATATATAAACACGTGCATCCATATATGCAACATACATACATACACCCTAGAAATACTGACTGTAAAGAGTATAGCCTAGGGCTTAAGATATAATTTGACACACTGGGTCTTGTTTTGTCCCTTTTTCCTGTAAGTATTGCCCAGTTCAGTGACAGTTCCCTACACATCAATGTTTCCTCACCTTTCTGGTATTTCTCACCTCCAACTGTCTTAGGGTTTTCATTGCTGTAAAGAGACACGGTGACCAAGGCAACGCCTATAAAGGGCAACATTTAATTGGGGACTGGATTACAGGTTCTATGGTTCAATCCAAGGAAGCTTGGCAGCACTCAGACAGGCATGGCACTGGGGGAACTGAGAGTTCCCCATCTTATTCCACAGACAAACAGGAGAGGACTGGCTCATGGGCAGCTAGGAGGAGGGTCTTCTGGGGGGCAATTGGACCATGTCACCATGGCTTACAGAAGAACAGGTAAAGTTGGAGGTTCAAAACATTAGGAAATGACATAATTGGGAGTGGTAGGCAATTTAACCAGTTCCCAGCCAGGCTCCACCTGTCCTGGAGCAAACTAACCGTGATACCTCTCTAAGAGTACTATCACAACCAGTCACATAGCACAAAAACCTAGAGTTCTTTATGCTAATGGGATATCTAGATAGGTCAAGAGTGTTTAACCAATGAGCTTCCCTTCCTGGGCATCACTTCCTGCAAAAGATATTTAATTCCTGGTTCACCATGTGCTCTCCTCCACCATAAATAAAGCAGTTTTGACAAGCAAGTACCTTCTCCTTCATCAAGGATCATGGGGGAAGGAACAAGAATGAGTGGGGGAGAGGCACTTGGCTCTGTGCTTCTCTTCCAGCCCCTCAGTACTTCAGCACTCACTGGAAACCAAACCAGATTCCGCCCTCCTTTGTTGGCTTGGCCATGCCCTTTCTGCCTGGCTCGCAGGGGAAGCTCAGAGGGACCCAGTGACATCTGAGAAAACAGGAGATTGAGAACCAGAGCATCTGTCTCAGACCCCACTGATTCTCGCCCAAGGGAACACAGGCTGAGGCCCCTGTCTTGAACTGCATTTTGCCTTCCCTGGGTGGCATTTTGGTGCTCCAGCATCACAGGGCCTAAGCAGATATGCAGCTGGACATCAGTGACACACTTCTTCCAACAAGGCCACACCTCCTAATAGTGCTACTCCCTGGGACAAGAATATTCAAACCATCCACCATTATCTCTTCTGTCAAAATCTGGCATTTCATCCAAATCCAACTCAAATGTTAACACACCCATAGCTCTTTGTTTGCAATTTCCCCTGGAGGTAATTCTTTTCTTTTCCTTTTTTACTGGATACTTTTCTTTTCTTTTCTTTTCTTTTTTTTTTTTTTAACTTTTTGGTTATCTTGTTGTACTCTCCTGGGTCTCTATAATTATTCCATACTGCTTTTGAAATACAGCTAAATGATTTTCTGTAGGAATGATGATCCTTAAAGGTCAACACATTTCCAAGCTTAAGAACTGACTCAGGCTTAGATGGATGAAGGAAAATCATGGGCTCCAAAGTCCAGCAGACACAAATTCAAGTCTTATCTCTGAGATTTCATCACTGATTAAAGATCACTTACGAGGATTGTTACTACCCATCTTCTAAAGACTTTCTTCTATAGATAATAAATAGCAGGAAAATTCCACCTCCTGGCCAACTGGGTGTTCCAAGCAAATGACAAACCTTCTTCTGTTAAGGGATCGGGGAAAGTATTTTGTCTATGCTGAAAGCCCACACAGGCTACCTGTTACCTGAACGTCAATGTCAGTCAAGGCTGACTGTCAACCTCAAGGAATCATTTTGCCTTGAGAAGCTCAGTCAGTTTCTTCCTAAAGAAATGCATTGTATTCAGAAAGCCCACAACCCAAATGGGAAGTTCTTTTGTCTCAGTTCTCATAGATAGACACATTTCTGTGAGAAAGTGAGCTCTGCTTTGCTTTAAAAATGAGCTGGGCCGGTCTGCGCTTGCGCGGGCGTGGGCTCGCTTGCTCGCGGTCCTGCGGGCGGGCACCGGGGACGGTGGGAAATGCACTTATCAAAATTGACTTCAGAAGAGAGAAGGCTAACAATGGAAAATACTGGGAAACTGACCGGAAAGCTGTCCTCCTCGATGCCAGGCCCAGTTGATGTCACAGGCTAAGTCTTCCCCAGAGAGGAGAGGCTGGAAGCACCATGATGGGCTCAGAAGCTCATGACAAGAGGCCTCCAATGTTGACCTCATCAAACCAGGACTTGTCACCTCACCTTGCGGATGTGGGGGAAATAAAGCATTACTTCTGTGGCTGCTGCGCAGCTTTCAACAACCTGGCAATCACATACCCCGTTCAGAAGAGCCTCTTCCGGCAGCAGCTGTACGACATCAAAAACCGGGACGCCATCCTGCAGTTGAGGAAGCATGGGTTCCGCAACTTGTACCGAGGAATCCTTCCTGGACTGATGCAGAAGACGACCATGCTGGCACTTATGTTTGGTCTGTATGAGGACCTGTCACGCCTGCTCTGCAAGCACGTGAGCAGCGCTCCTGAGTTTGCCACCCAAAGTGTGCCAGCACTGCTTACCCGGACAACAGAAGTCATTCTCACACCATTGGAAAGGGTTCAGACTTTGCTTCAGGACCACAAGCATCACCATACGTTCACAAACACTTCCGGGTGCGCAGATGCCATGGGGTTGCAGAGTATTACCAAGGCTTGGTGCCCATCCATTTCCGAAAATGGGTTCAGCAATGTCCTTTTTTTTTTTGGTCTTCGAGGTCCCATTAAGGAGCATCTGCCTACTGCCACTACACATAGTGCACATCTGGTCAATGATTTCATCTGTGGAGGTGTGCTAGGAGCCATGCTGGGGTTCTTAAGCTTCCCGGTTAATGTTGTAAAAGCTCGAATACAGTCTCAGATTGGTGAGCCATTCCAGTCTCTCCCCCATGGTTTTCAAGACAATCTGGATAGAACGGGACAGGAAACGGATCAATCTTCTCAGAGGTGCACATCTGAGTTACCACCGCTCCCTCATCTCCTGGGGAATAATCAATGCAACTTATGAGTTTTTGTTAAAGGACTGTATGATAAGGTCACTACCTGAGATGTTATTGTCAACTAAGTAGACCTAAGGAAAATGCAATTTGGCTTTGTTCCTGATTGGCTTAAATACAGGTGGTGTCATTAAGACCAAGCCCTAATTACGGACAAAGCCTTGACAAACAGTACAGATTTCAGTGGGCAGGGGGCAGGGTTAGGGTTTGGTCATTTCTCCAGAGCTTCAGGCTATTGCCTAGGAACCAGCTTGTACCTGATGACCTTTGAGGGCAGCTGTCCGCGGAGATAGATCTCTTCCCCCCGGAAGGGATGCTAGGCCTTCTGTGTGGCAACTGTGGCAGGCAAAGCACATGCTCCTAACCCAGGGCTTCTCAGGCTCATTCTCACCTCATGTACTTCGTCTCTGCTTGTAGGAGGGTCATTGTTATTGAGCCTGAGCTCTGCATGTAGGACTGGAGCAGAGGTGGCGCTCAGTGCCATGGCTGTGGCTCCATGATGAATTGTTGAGGTTAGCTTTGAAATGACGTGACGTTAAGATAGCCATTCTCCAAACTATTTCTGTTCAGATTTGATAGAATTGAGCAGCTAGTGAAAGCTTCCGTTTTGCTATTTAGCTTTGAACATTTTCAGTTTAATTCTGAATATGACTTTAAGCCCTTCCAGAATGTCCTTGTGCTGTTTTTACTGAATGCATTGCCAAAAAATCGGGTGTCCTAGTCAACACATTGTGTGCTTCACCGCTGTAAGCGGTTCACCGCAAGCTCTACTGTTTTGCTTGACTTGTTTGTGCTACTGGTGTGGACATAGCCGGCCAGTGGGGACCCTGTCCCTTGTGAGTAGTAACTGTCGTGTCTGTCCTGTTCTCTGGTACTAGACTTTAAAAAATAAACACTTCCATACAGTTTTATTTTGGGGAAAAAATGAGCTGGGCCATCATCTGAGGAAGAAGAGTTTGATATCTCACTCTGTAATGGATGAGCACAAGACTAGGCTACTTGTCTAAATATTTCAAACCTAGTTAATGACACAGAAAAGGGCCTGGTATAGCACTAGGGCATTAAGTGTTAGTTTTGCATCCCGTGTTGCCTTTCCACCTAATCTCATTTAATGCCCTGTTCACTATGACTTTAAACTCATTTCATTGGGAAGTTGCTTTTGCTTTTGAACCAGAGGATGGGAAATGTACAACGAAGGCAGTAAAATATGTTCTCATTGTGCAGACGGTAAGGTTGTATATTGTTCTGTAGTAGAATCAATTTGCTTAACATGTCCAAGCCTTAAAAACAAAATCTCTTCACAGCAGATAAGACACAGGCACTGCTTTTCTCGTAGAGAGAAAACTGGAGTACAGTTAGATGAAAGCTACGTCTAAAAGATAAGAAACGTATTTTCAATTTGCATTTGGATGCCTTTTGACATCATACAGGCTCAATCACAGTAAAGTTCTGCAAGCCTTAGGAAAAAATCAAAGCAGACGGATGCAGAACAACATGCAAAAGAGAGAGACGGCTTCTTCTTTCATCTCCACGTCATTCAGGTGGCAAAAATGTGTCAGCGTCCCTCCTGGCTTCTAAATATGTGTGTTTTTCCTCAGAAAACCTCAGTTCCTTCATGTTCATGCTCTTCAAAAATCAATAAATTACTCTGCAATCTACTGACTGGCAAAGTTAATTAATTTTTTGAGATAAAATGGGCAATCGTGTTAGAGTGAAATTCCCTCATTGGATGAATATTTCAGCGTGCCATTTACCAAGTTCCCATCTGAGGGAAATAATGCAACGTTATGTAATTTGTGTTTGTGCAATTATGTGATGAATTATCAACTTATAAAGTCACAATTTGAGATATTTAAATGCCTGAGGCAAAAAGTTAAACTCATTCATGCATTTCTTGGAAAAACCAGAATCTTCTCTTTAATGTTTTATGGCTCAGTATTGGGTGAGTGTGAAGAAATATAGTCTGTATTCTTAGTGTAGGTTTTTGCTCTCTTAGGCATGGCAGTTGACACCCACAGGGCTGGAGGTTCACCGCAGTCAGTTGGAGAGAGTTTGCCTCGCATGCCTGAGGCCCTGCAAAGCAAAAGCCCCAAACCATTTGTAGATAACATCAAGAGAATGTGGGCAAAAGCCATGTGAGGCATGGTTGAATCCTCCTCTAGGCCTAAACTCTTCTAGGTTATTAAATTCTGTCTGCAGATAGTCTTCAGACAGCTTAAACCCTTCTGTGGTTATAGGGAACAGAGGAAATAGCAGACATGGAAGAATAGAAACTGAACAGATCCCTGATGGGTAGTTAGATAGAAAAAGGGGACCGAAACAAGGCAAACTTTCTTCCTTGCCCTCTTGAACTGACATAGAGCTTACCTCCTGCCAACAGAGTCCTTCTGGCTGACAAGTCTAGGCTAAATCTATACATTTAAGGCTAGTCTCAAACACTATACCAGAAGCTGGGGTCTATCAGCTCCCCTTCATTTGTTAAAGATGATCAACCCAAAATTAGAAGTGGGCACCTTCCTTATTTCGCCCTTAAAACCTTCAGCCTTTCAAGGGAAAATAGGAATTTGGGGCTCCTCTCTGCTCTGTCAGTAGTCTTTCTCTGTGTGCTTTGCTCAGCTGTCTCTGTTTTTATCTCTCTATCTCTGTCTCTGTCTCTCTCTGTGTATTTGCAATCATTTGTTACGTGTGTGTGTGTATGTGTGTGTGTGTGTGTGTGTGTGTGTGACACAGAGAGTGTGTGTATAATCATTTGTTACCTGTTGCTTCCTGTGACTGAGATTTTTCCTGCCTCGTAACTCTCTAGTAAACAGAAGAAAACAAAGCCAATCAAGACCTCTAGAGAGTTAACAGGCAGGCTGAAGTCTGAGGGGATTGTGTTTCCTGTTACCCCTTGACATCAGGATCTTAGTAGGAGCCATCTCATCTAGTTTCAGACCCCCTTGCAGGTGGGCATGGTGAGTGACAGTAAAAAGGGAAGTCAGAAAGCTCTCCGGAGCTCTGTGACAAACACTGGTGGTCCTTTGTCCTCCCTGTTCTTCATGCAGAGAACACTGATGTGAAGTGAGAGGCTGAGCAGCTAATTTTCCACCTGGAAAATATATGGTGTAGGGATGTGGGGATTCCACAGGTTGACTGGGAAAAATATCAGGGACTCTGGGCATTATGGAGTTATTCCACTTCTTCCAGACTTCCTGCCTACTGCAAGTCTTAATCTATGGGATGCACACAAAATAAATGCTCAATTTGTAATTGGATAAGTTACAGAACATTGGGTTCTGTGTGATGTGCATTGAACCTTTTCCTCCTGAATGATAAGCTTATTCGTCCTGTTAAAAAGATTGAAAATGAGTGCTGCTCTTTCCTTGTGAAATCGTTCTATGATAAAGACAGATACCTTATCTTATGAACATAAGCCTTCTGTACTGATCATGACCATTCTTAGAATGTTCACAACCATAATTAACATTAAGAATATTTCACTTTGGCCAGATCTTGCAACTGCACATAGCAATTAGCAAAGAAGCTAGGAAGACATTCATATGTAGCCAAAGTATGCTCTCTTTACTTCGTGTAACAATTCCTAATGTGATTAAATATTAATGCTACATTAATATTAATAGTACACAGACGCACTGGGATTCACTTACATGGTAGAGATGAAACTTGTCCTTCCACACGCGACAGGCAGAAGCAGCGTTTTTAAACAGAGCATCTCAGAAATTATACAACTTTTTGGTGAAAACACTTTTGACTTGAGGTGTAATTTATTTTTTTTTTTAAAGATTTTTATTAATTTATTATATAGAAGTACACTGTAGCTGTCTTCAGACACATCAGAAGAGGGCATCTGATCTCTTTACAGATGGTTGTGAGCCACCATGTGGTTGCTGGGAATTGAACTCAGGACCTGTGGAAGAGCAGTCAGTGCTCTTAACCGCTGAGCCACCTCTCCAGCCCGAGGTGTAATTTATATTTAATAAAATGCACACCTCTCCTGGTTTCAGCTCAATGACTTTTGTCGACTTTACATATCCATTTATTGTCTGTTTTTTGAGTGCCAGCAATGTTAGGTCTTTCTCATTATGCCCTAAAATTGATGAAAACCAGTGAGGTTGAAAATCTCCCATTTGCATGTCTTTAGTGACAGTTTTCAAATCTTTCAACCCTTATTTTTTTTATTGGATTTCATTTCTTTGTGGAATACTGTGAATTCTTTGTACATTATGGATGAAAAGTTTTAAATGTAATTATTAAGTAATTCATAGCTAAATATATTATCATCTATTTTCCTTAACTGCTTTTAAAGAGCCAAACTTGCATTGTAATGAATTCAGTTTATTAAGATTTTATTTTATATGTAATCAGGTTTTGATTTTGTTTTTACCCTATTGAAAAAAAATACCTTTTCCTCAAGGTTGTGGGCTTGTTTTGTTAGTTTGCTTTAGGGGCAGGGGTTTCAACTCCTAGGCACAGTCCACTTACCCACTTCACCCTGCTAAGTAGCTAGATCACAGAATATAATATATAGATATATAGATATAGATATGCAGATACATATGTAGTTATCCAATTGTTTCTGCATTCATGGTGAAGGTAGTCTTTCCTCCTTTGAATTACCTTGATACAATTCTTGAAATCAGTTAACCCTTTTATTGGAAATAAGTTGGGTCTATATTTGCTGTGTTTTCTTTGTTGCTGTGTTTTGTAGAGCACGGGATGGTGCGGTGGGAGGGATGCCTTAACGAGCCCATGCTGAGGCATCCCCCACCCCTCAGGTACCAGCCAAAGGATGAGTCTGGTATAGAATTCAGTTTGGGGACATGGGTTTGTAAAAGAAGTAGAGGCAGAGAAAGAGAGGGGACAGAGAAGGATAGAGAGAGGGAAAGAAGGGAGGAGAGGGGAGGGGAGAGTAGGGGAGGGGAGGAGAAGCTGGTCAGGAACTTGTGGAGAGAGTGGGGAGATGGGGAAGTGGTGAGATGGAGAAAAAGGTCAAGAAGAGGGAAGGGATTCAGAGAATCAGAGTGGAAGAGGCCAGGCCTCCCTGGCTGTTGCTAGGTAACTTTTGGACAGAGCATAGAAGGAATACCAACAGCGAGAGTACAATGGTCTCCGCCATCGATTCCTGCAGGTATTTCCCAACTGACAGCTCTTTGGTTTTACAATGCTGCAAAGTAATACACCTAGAGTAGAATGATATTTAATTTTCTATAATTCTAATATATCCCTAGTCTAGCGAACAGTAGTATAAGCCTCTCACCTGTGAATCGGCATCAAGAGTGGCTTCTAGCCTGCAGCCCAATCCTAAGCGTAAACTATCGACACTCTGTATTGTTCTTTGTGCGGCCGAACGAAGCTGTGATGGTCACTATGGAGGTTCAGTAAATGCATTTGCATCTGGCTATTTTATGCTTTGTTGGCTTTATTGAAATGTGGCCACATTGAAGTACAGGCAAAAGTCTGAACACATCTGTTTTAATCTGCAAATCTATAGTGAGTGACATGGATTTTCAGTTTTTTTAATTTTAAATTTATTTATTCACTTTACAACCCAATATCAGACCTTCCTCTTCTCCCAGTACCTCTGGTTGCAAGTCCTCTCCCCAGCCCTCTTTTTCCTTCTCTTTTGAGAAGAGGAGGCCCCCATCTGGGTGTCACTACACACACGCACACACACACACACAAAGTCATTGCTGAACTGGGCACATTCCTTCCCACTGAGGCCAGACAAGGATCCACAGGACCCATAAGCAGGCAGTAGGCTTAGGGACAACCCCTGCTCAAGTTACTGGAGGACCCTTCACAATAGCCACAAATAACATAAACACCTTGGTGTGACTCTATCCAAGCAAGTAAAAGATCTGTATGACAAGTACTTCAACCTCTGAAGAAAGAAATTGAAGAAGACCCCAGAAGGCGGAAAGACCTCCCATGCTCAGGATTACTAGGATTAACATGGTAAAAATGCTCATCTTACCAATAGCAATCTACAGATTAAATGCAGTGCCCATCAAAATTCCAATGCAATTTTTCACAGACCTTGAAAGGACAATTCTCAATTTCATATGGAAAACAGAAAACCCAGGATAGCTAAAATAATTCTGAGAGATAAAACGACATCTGGAGGAATCACTATCCCTAATTTCAAGTTGTACTACAGAACAATAGTAATAAAACTTCATGGTATTGGTATAGAAACAGACAGAGGAATCAGAGGAATTGAACTGAAGACCCAGAAATAAACTCACACACCTATAGACACTTGATTTCTGACAAAGAAGCCAAAATCATACAATGGAAAAGGGAGAGTATCTTCGACAAATGGTGCTGGTCTAACTGGATGTCTGCATGAAGAAGAATGCAAATAGATCCATATATATCACCCTGCACAAAACTCAAGTCCAAGTGGATCAAAGACCTCAACGTACAATCAGACACACATAATCTAATAGAACAGAAAGTGGGGGAGTAGCCTTGAACTTGTCAGTACAGGAAACAGTTTCCTAAACAGAACAGCAATGGCTCAGGCACTGAGGTCGAGAACTAATAATTGACTGAAAATTTTCTGTAAGTCAAGGGACGCCATCATTAGGACAAAATGACAGTATACAGACTGGGAAAAGTTCTTCACTAGCCCTACCTCTGACAGAGGGTTAATATTCAAAACAAATAAAGGACTCAAGGAGTTAGACACTGACAATCTTAATAATCCAATTGATTTTCAGTTTTAGCTTAAGTAGTTTAGGTCCTCCAGAGGGGTGTGTGTGTGTGTGTGTGTGTGTGTGTGTGTGTGTGTGTGTGTGTGTGTGTGTGTGTACGCGCGCACGCGCACATGCATGCATACTTGTGTTGAAATCTTTATGTCTATTTTCAGTGAAGTGCATTTCTATATAGAGGTTTAGAATCTTGTCATTTTCTATCAACAGAGCCTGCTGGGAGAGTGTGAAGAAAATTGTCATCTTAGTGAGATCGAAATTTCTGCTTTGTGGCCATGGGAGAATGTCTACTTATTTAATTTCTCTCAGGATATTTTATAGCTATTCCATCGATGTCTGATACACATTTTCTCTAATTTATGTCTGGGTTTTGTTTTTAAATGTATATGTCAGTTTTTTTATGACATAGATGTTTCTGCATATTGACTGTGTGTCTTAAAATGTGTCTAAATTTGCTTCGTAGCCTTTTTTATAGTTCACTTCCTTAAAGACTTTTGTTATATATTCTTATGATGCTTATAACCCCCCCACACACACACACACACACTTTCTCTTTTCTTTAATAGAATTAGAAAGAACTTACAATAATAAAAGTTGAAGGTAGACATTTTGACTGGGTGCATTTTAAAGTAAAAAACATTTATAATTTTCCAAGAAAAAGAATGTAATCTATCATTAGTGCTGTTAGGTTTATTTTATCTTGTTTATATAATTGTAGTGACCCTTTGTCCTGTGGAAGAAATTTCTTTTCATAACTAGATTTTTTTTGAGATCTTCTTCTTTGTTAGCTTATTTGTTTTTCTTGAATAACTTAAATTTTATTAAATGATTTGTGTGTATCCGCATTAGCCTTATGAGAATGGCAAACTATGTTGATCTCTCTATGGTAAGTCAACCATATCAACAAAATCCTAATTATATTTGGTTCACTAAAATTTTGTAAATATACACTGCCTCTACCAGTATGATAAATACTGTTCAGGATTTTCCCTTTAGAAATTTGTCTTGGCATTGTCAGTAGTTGAAGGCATTGGGATGACTCAGGTTTCCCATAAAGAATTTGTATAAAACAATTATTTTTTGAAGAATTTACCACTGAAAATACTTGAGCATGTGGTGAGCCTCTGGGATTTGTACTTTCGAAGAAGTTGTTAATTTCTTTTGAACAGCAAACTGATCGCATAAACCCACTCATTTTATCCTCTTACTCTTCTTCTGATGTCTGTGTGAGCCACTATGGGGTTTTCTCTCATGTTGTTCCTGACTACTGACGCCTTTGTCTGCCTCCCTTTATTTCTTTGTCAGGTTGGTTCTAGTTCTTGCAATTTCATTGGTCTTTCAAATAACTGATTTTTGGTTTCATTGATTGTTTCTCCTGTTTCATCAGTTATTCCTCAATAGTTATTATTTATTCCTTTTTGTTTATTTTGGGGTTATTTTGCTCTTTCCTTCAAGCACTGATCTTAAGGATCTTAATAATAAGGAAATAAGGAAATAATAAGGAAAGTGCTTATTGCTGTCAACTCTTTCTAACCAGTGATGTAGTTACCTATCACAAATTTCAAATACCTTTAGTTCAAGATATTTTCTGTAATCCTATATAAACTTTCATCTGATCCATGCTTTTTTTTTGACAATATGTTATTTAATTGGAAAATATATGAGAAATTCCCAGACTTGATTCTCATGTTGATTTTTCCATTAAATCTCATTGTGAACATAGAAAATATTTTCCAGGGCTTAATTTTCTTTGCGTTCACTGAAGCCTATTTTAAGAATACAGTCTCACTTGAGATAAACGTTCATGTATACTTGGAAGGAGTATACACATTGCTGCTAAGTTATGTTCATAGTTAGGATTCCTATTGCTGTGATAAAATGCTATTATCGATGGCAATTTGGGGAAGGAAGTGTTTATGTTTCACTTTGCCAATAACCGTCTATTATTGTGGGAAGTCAGCACAGGAACTTAAGACAGGAACCTGGAGGCAAGAACTAACATGGAAGAATGCTGCTTACTGGCTTGCTGCACATAACTTGCTCAGCCTGCTTTCTTATTGAACCCAAAACAGAGAGCTGGATCTTACACATCAATCTCCAATCAAGAAAATGCACTGCAGGCTTGCCCAAAGGCTGACCTGGTGAAGATGTTTCTCAATTGAGATCCCTTCTTCCAAAATGACATTGGCTTGTGCCAAGTAGACATAGAAGTAGACAGGATAGCGTTACATTGACATGTGTAATTATGTTAAATATGTAGCGAGTGTCACTCAAGCCCACTTCAAGCTTGCCGATTACCCGCCTTCCTCTTCTATTAATCACTGAGATGAGCTTTAGTGTTTTCAAGGTCAGTTTTTGATTCATGGACTTTGATGTTCCACTATTAAGTACACAGACAATTAGCACTGCTATATTTTGGTAATTTGATGAATCACAAAGAAATCTCTCTCCTTGTTTCTGATGATATGTCATACTTATCAGGGACATTACCTACTATATTTGATATGAAAATAATAATTTTTATTACCATTTTATCCTATATGATTTTCTCTCTACTATCCATTAAGCTATCTGTTCCTTTATATTTAACCTAGAAGTTTTAGACAACATATCAATAACTGGATATTGATTTTATACTACTCTGAAAGTATAGTGTTTTAATGGCACTATAAACTCTTTAAATTTAATGCCATTGCTCATAGACTAAGACGTATTCTTTTGCTATTTTTTATGTTTTCTAATCTTATTTTCTGTTACTTTTATCATCTTATCTCAACTTTATGATTCTATTTGTATATCCATTATTGATTTCTGAGCCAGGTCTCTTTTTAAGTTTTTTCATTGGTGGCTCTTTGCTTTGTAATCCAGATATCTGCCTTCTTCATTTACTATTACATGGACACTGTTTTACAACAGAACACTTCTATTTCCTGCTTCTCACCTTCTTATTGTCTTTGTTATGGTTTTACTTTCCATATTGTAAGCCCCCAAATTTACTTTTATTTTGCTTTTAAATATTAATGATTGGTTAATTTTTAAAATATATTTTTTAATTCTTGGGCTAGAAAGATGCTTTGCAAGTTGAGAGTGCACACTGCTCTTGAAATTCAAGCCCCAGCACCCATATTGGGTGGCTCACAAGCTCTAAGAGACCTCATACTTATGGCCTCTATGGGCACCTGCACTCATGTGCACAACCTCTCCTCTCACACATGCACGAGCACACTTAAACATGCACACATGCAAGCACACACCCATGCTAATAGCTTAATAAAATTTAAGTTGTATAAAAGTATTTTTAGTTTTTTCAAAAAAATGTGCTCATATTATTTCTGATATTGTCTTTTCCTTTTATAAAACATCTCAACTTTCAATAGTATTTTTTCATCCTTGAAAGTTTACTTCCAAATTTTTGTAAGAAAGTTAGTGGGCAATACAGTCTCTTAATTTTAGACAAGTAAAAAAAGTCCTTATGTGTACTCTATTTTTGAAATATTCTTTGTCTTAATATAGAATTGCAAGCTCTCCCCCTTTTTAAGGCCGTTCTCTCACTTTTCTTCTTATTTAAGTGTTTCCCACTGACAAGCACACTGTCAGACTTCCACATTGACTCATCATTTTCCTCTGGATGATTTTAGTATTTTTCCCTGTTAATGATTTCAGCAATTATATTAGGATGTGTCCTATGGCTTCTTCATTTTTTTTCTGCCTGAGTTAACTTTGAGCTCATTTGGCCCCAGTACAAAAGCAGCATCCTAAAATTTCTACCCAATGACCTGTATGAAAAGATTCCGGTTGTAAGCCAGAGCAGTTGGTATCAGACTGTGCGAGCACTGGGGATAATCCCAGCTTCTCCATCCCATGATGCTATGCCTCCTCCTTCTTCTTCTTCAGTTCCCTTACATGGAAATGACAGGTTTTACACCAGGTGGAAAAGGATCTCTTTGCAGCCCTTTCAATAGATCCACCTCTGCCTGGGTAGGCACAGGTAGTTAGATGACAGGTGATGATAATAGATTGAGAGAGAGAGAGAGAGAGAGAGAGAGAGAGAGAGAGAGAGAATAGATGGGTGGGTAGATGGGTTGATGGATGGATAGATGGGTGGATGAACGGATGGACAGACAGAGACATTCATGATATATACATGCATATATACATATATAAATAGATACATGATAGATAAATGCATATATACAAACCTACATACATACAGAGATACAGAGATAGATAGAGAGATATAGAGATAGATGGGTGGTAGATAGATATGAACGTACACAAAAACATAAATACATAGATACATAGATGGATGATAGATTAAATCTTTGAGAAAATAGAACTTTAAAGCTCTCTGATGAATTGTTTCATTTGGTAGGCTGAAATCACGTTTAGTAATCAAGTGTTCTATATTCTGAAATTACGTATACCTCTCTCTCCTTCCATTCAAGATTCCTCTTCCCTCTATGGAAGGGGGTGGGGGTTAATCTTAAAATACAAAACGGCAAAGAAGAGGTTTAGAAGTTTGGCTCTGAACTCCAGCTTCCCATGGTCCCTTTCTTAGGCTTTTCCTTAGGTATGCAAGGAAGACAAGTCTTTTATCAATCTGAGTCCTGATATCCCCATTTACAAAGTAAAAGCCACTAAAGTTGTTGTTAGAAGACGATATAAGCAGTGAATAATATTTCCTACTCAAAGGATTTTGCGTGGGGAATATTGGAATTGCTGGTAGGTGCTAGTGGTTTTGCTCATTAGTATGTGATTGATGAAGCCCTTCACATTGCAAAGATAGTCCTTAGCACAGATAGAGCTCAAGTTGACCAATTTGACCAAGTGCTTCATTTTCCTTTATCTTCGACATTCGAGCTGCATGAATGGGAACAAACCTTGGCTGGAAGGTCAAGTACTTCTGTGTATCACAAGTCTGAGGGCCCCTGAGACCACAATCATATTTAATCATTTGCTGGAGGAACTGACAGTGCACGTGTAGTCACAAACATGAATATCATTTCTTATGATAAAAGGATTTATAACAGACTCAGCAGCATCAGTGACGTTTGAGGGGAATCTCTAGAGGAGACCAGAGGTGAGCATCCAACACTGGAGCCTGCAGGACGCACTTCAGTGCCCCACCCTCAAATTGTGAAGTATATGAAATGTGGTCAGCCAAGAAGCCCACTGTAGACTCACTGTAGACCCAAGATTTGTAGTGTAGCCTAAAAGCAGGTACTCTGCCTCATATCTAACTAAACTCCAATTCCTAAAGGAAAACAGGCTCAAAATTACCTAGGTTTCATAAACAGCTCCAGGTGTCAGCAGAAGGACATAGTCGTTTCAACTGGGAAAAGTGTTACAGAATCGTAAAGACCTAACAGTTGACCAAGTGTAAATTCTAACAGTGTACAGACTGTAAAGAACCAGTAATGTTGCCCAGGCTCTGCCCTGCAGCAGGTTTTTCCAGGGAAAATGGGATGAGCCCTACTATGTTGACTTTCTCTACCCATCCATCTGCAGGCTTTTAGTTCTGCTCATTAATACTTCTAACCTTACTTCTAGTTCCCCCAAACACCCACATCCTCAACTGCCTGGTGGAGAAGAGGAAGGAAAAGATTGGTGTCTAACATTGTTACAAACCCTGTTTTGCTTTTCTTTGCCTTACAATTCTAGCTCAATTCCACACTTCTGTAAATTACAAATTTCTGAAACTGTTTCTATTTAAGTCTCTCAACAAGGGGCAGAATTTTTTTTAAAGATACAATGTACTGTGGTAGAGTCACACTTCCTATTCAAGAAGAGCCTTCTCACCAGTATCCAGCAGTATTATTAGAGCACGTTTGCTTTCAATGCTAGAATAAAAATCACTGCTGATCACTTAAGCTTTAAATAGAAAACACTTTTATTCTTATATTATTAATATCACCTACTATTGAAATAAACTGTTGCTGTTTATAGTTTCTTACTGTGAAGAAAAAAGGTATGTAATCCTATGGGATTAAATCTTTGTCCATATTCCTGATGGTAATCCACTTTCTTTCCAAGGAGTCATCTCATATATTGAATTGAGGTCTAGAGTTTAACCAATATTTTACTCATTTGTTTGCAACCTTGTTTCCCTAAAAGTTAGTTGAAAGTGTGGCAGGAAGGCATAGATGTAGTGAAATCTCATTTTCCGGATTAGAGGCTTTATTTTGAATTTTATAACAGTTGCAGATCATATATCTTTTAAACTTGATAACCATGGAAATTTAAAACTAACATGTTTAATCAGCCTTACAGGTTCACCTCAAAGCCTGGAAGCTTAAAATCTTCATCTTAAAATAATCCATTTATCAAAATGCACATCTGTTTGTACAAATGCAATGTTGGAATCCAGAGTTTGTGCAGGTTGTGCTCTCTGGAACAGCCTTCTCTCATGAATACCCACATCATCCTATTGAGACATTCATTGTCTTTAAGTGTCTGACTAACAGACTTCCAGATGCCAGGATCTCTCACCTGGGGACAGAGTTAAGAGTGAAGTGTAAGCATTATAGTGATGTCCAGCTCCCACCTCCTTCCCTGCCTCCTGCCTGAGCACTAAGTAGCCAGGCTGCAGCCTTGTACTGTGAAACCTCCCCAGTTCACAGAAAGGTATAAGAAGGAGTCCTGCCTCATGGTCCCTCTCTTGGAAACCCCTGTATGCTGTCAGTCTCTAGAGCTAGAACCCTGGCATGGTCTGTCTATCATAGCATTAATGATTTCTCTACTGAACTCCTTACTCCCTCCCCAGTAAGCTGCTTCAGTGTCCTTTGAACACCACTAAGCCTCTCTGTATTTTATTTATTGAAAACATTATACATTGATACACTAACCTCACTTTTTCTGGGTAATACACACTCTACTTCTTGAGTTACTTTAATTATTTACTGTCTTTTACTTTAAGTTTCAAAATTCCTATGCTCTAATGTATATTTGGAGGCTCTATTTTTTCCCTCTTAATACTATTTTAGCTTTCCCCCAGGTTCACTAAGTAGTTTTTGATCAGCTTGAATTTAATTAGTTTGTAGTGTTTTTATGCTTCTGCTTTCAAGTGTTGCAGCATCTGAGTTTTAAGTATTTAAATAGAATAGTAGAGGAATTTTCCAATTTCTAATTAGCATAACTTTCCTAATTGTTAGTTCTCTGAAATGTACCAGGAATCAATTCACAGTCGGATATGCCGTCCAGGCCAGCTTCCTCTGCAATTCGAACTTTTGAAAACCCTGGACTGCTGCAGATCATCTGAAATGCCCACTTGTTCCACCTGGAGTGTTCCCTTACTCTGCTGGAATTTTAGCTGTCTTTGGGGATTCATCCCACCTTGTTTACTACTAACTAGCATCCCTGAACCCTTCTGAGAAAAAGATACCTTCTACCCTCTCTCTCATGGATTGTACTTCCCTTTACTCTCTAGATATTCTCTCTCTTTCTCTCTCTCTCTCTCTCTCTTTCTCTCTCTCTCTATCTATCTATCTGTGTGTGTGTGTGTGTGTGTGTGTGTGTGTGTGTTTTGGGGGGCAGGGGTTCTCATTCTGTAACCTCTGCTAACCTCAAACACCTAACGCCCCTCTCTTATAACATCCATGTCACATGTAAAATTTCCTTGTAGTGTGGTATACAGAGCGCTTGTCTCTGGATCACCTGAAGTTACTTTTGAAAAAGGCAAGATTATATTTATATACCCTGGAACATTTTAATTAGAATCTCAGACCTGCTGTCTTAGAATTAAGTAGAACTACATATAGAGAGCTACGAACATCACTGTCAATTGTGTGAACATTCAAGCTGACAGCTTGCTACTGTTGTTGATTTCTTTGTCTTTTGTAATCCTGTCCCCATAACCCAGCATGAAATTAATGTTAATGAATGAGAGAAATAAGAGTAGCCACACGGAGGGCTCTGCAGTTAAAAGTGTATGATTCTCTTGCGTTCTGTTTGCAACAAAGAATTGAAATTAAAGTTAAGGCAGATGAACCTGGAAACTTCCTCACAGGGCAGCTCTCTACTGCCTTGAATTCTAACTCCAGAAGGATCTGGCCTCCATAAGTATCTACACTCAGATGTAAAAACACACACACACACACACACACACACACACACACACACACACACACACACACACACACACACACACACAAAATTTTTTTTAAGAAAGAAAGAAACAATAATTGTAGTATAATGTTAACAAAAGCAATTTTAGCAGTTTCCCATGTGCTGCAATTTCAGGGGAGGCCAATTGTTGAACACGGCACTAGATCTAAGCAATTCTCCCAGCTTTCAATGCCTGACTAAAATGTTAGCACTTCGGTAAGGTTTAACTGATCAAACCTATTAGCATTAATGTATTCATGACTTCAGAGTATTTGAATTGCCAGGGTCAATTTAACCCAAACAAGTTGCCCCTGTCATTACCCAGACCTTGTATCTGGGACGGAAAGGTGAAGCTGCTTGCTAAGGTGTTCAGCGGGAGGAAGACAGAATTAAAAGCAGAGTTTTTGGAATGTTCAGGAACAAAGGAAAGAAAGAGAAAAACCATTCTGAAGAGAAGGAAGCGGTCAGATGAGCCACCGCTACGGTCTCGTGTTTGTCTCAATGATGTAGAATACACAGGCCTATGCATAAAATTCAAGCCGGAGGGGAAGGCAGTCAGATTCACTCACTAGCACAAAACAGGCACGGTTCACACTAGGAACTAAAATTAAAATTAAGACAGATAAACCTGGAAACTTCCTAGTATAGGTTTGTCTGTATTTTCCTCTATATAAAAACAATAAAATTGTTGTTTTTATATATGTTCACATATGCCCACTAGTTTGAGATTAAAAGACAGTATGAATGGAATCATTTCTTTCCCTTGATCCAAGCTAATTTAAGTTTCTGTAGGCCCAAGTTGTTATATAATATACTGATTTTGTAAATATTTATTATTATCGTTATTATTATTATTATTATTATTATTATTATTGTTATTACTACTTTAACTACTACTACTACTACTACTACTATGGCATTGGACCCAGGATCTGAAACATGCTAGGGAAACACCTTATTATGAAATTCTATATCCAATATCTAAGGTTGTATGTATGTAAGTATGTATATATGTGTTTGAGACAGAGACTCACTAACTTGCTTAGACTTTCTTGAATTCTCTCTCTCTCTCTCTCGCTCAGGCAGGCTTTTAACTTGCAGTCCTCCAGCCTCAACTTCCCTGGGCTGGGATTATAGTTCTTCACCAATAGGCCCTGCTATTTATTATTTATTATTTATTTATTTATTTATTTATTTATTTATTTATTTATATTAATGAATCCAAATTATTCGTTTTACTCTCTCCAAAATACACCACCAGATGGCAGTAAATGCACCAGCTATTCTCCAGGAAAAAAAAAAAAAATGGCCACAACCTTCTGAATTACAACTGAGTTTGTTTCCAAGTGGTTTGTAGGAATAAATTTTCATTGGCAGGAATAAAAATTTGCACACACACAAAAAGTAGGTTGGATATTTTGAATGCTAACTGGAAGATATAATCACAAGACCAGTGACAAAAAAAAGAACCAAAATAGCAAATGCTTCACACCAAGTTTGGGAAAGAAAAAGGAAAAAAAAAAAACATAAATTAAATCAATAAAAATGGAAAGGCCAAATCAGCTGAATGTTTAAGCCATTTTAACAAGGTCCTTCTATTCAATCTTGGTGAATTCTGATGTGTCTGAATCATTTCCTTAGAATCTCTTAGAATCTCTGGTCAATAGTTTTCCCTCTCTATGGTCTACGTTGTATAAACACGTCCTTGGGGGAAAAAATGGCAAAAAATGCAACTCTAGCCATCATTGCAAAAAATGTCAAGCATAACGGAAAAGAAACAAGTCAATAACTCTTCCATGGGCCAGAGATGAGAGGAAAAGGATGCAAACTCGATACGGATGAAGGACAGCGATGCTCTGTGTCGGAGTTAGGGTTCCTAATGCTGTGAAAAGACTCTTAAGAAGGAAAACATCTAGCTGGGGAGAGCTTATAGTTTCAGAGGTTTAGTCCATTATCACGGTGATGGGAGCCATGGTGGCACGCGGGCAGACATGGTGCTGGAGGAGCTGAGAGTTCTACATCCAGATCATCCAGCGCCAGAAATAAAATACCATACTAGGCCTTTGAGCATCAGAGACCTCAAAGCCTGGCCCAGTGACATAATTCCTTCAATAATACCACATCTACTTCATCAAGGCCACACCTCCTATGCCACCCATGGGGGGATGGGAGTGATAGTCATTGGATCCACTGCATTATGAGACTCCGAATGGCTTTCACTAGGTCAGTCACAAAATTTAAGACCATCTTGGCTGAAGAGAGCAGTGGGGTTGGAACAGAATCTCTGTCATATTAGAGAAACTTGAATTGACACTTATTAACAGAACTTCATAAATAGACAGCAAGAACACAATACTTGCAAGTTGCCCAGAAATCTGTCTCTGCAAAGAAAGTCACCTGAGGCTCGTTTGTCACCCCTACTGATAAGTGGTCATGGTACTTGAAGGTACATTGCCTGATGTCAGAGAAAGGTAAACTCTAACCTAGCTACAGCTGTAACCTAGTACAGTGAGCTGCACGATACACTGGTATAATATCAGTACAGAGCTCATGGGAGTAACCAACTAACAGCTGATTGGATTTAAGGCCCACTGCCAGAGATTGTTGAAACACATATGAGCACCTGTTGTCAGAGATTTCTGACTTCACCTCTTTAGTATTGAGTGAGTCTCCAAGACCCCTCTCTTACCATGCTTACAGTTTTTTAAACATGGATCAGCTAGCTGCTTTCACAACAACCAGTATGTTCAGCAGAAATCTTTCTTGCTTTCACTTGGCCTATGTACATTAGACTGGGAAATTACAAGGCATTTGAACTTTATCAGCCAGCATTTCCAAATAACTGGTCCAAACACTGAGATTTCTGGAGGAAAGTAATTGTTGAAGAGGACAATAGATTACCCTACCACCCGACCACCCTACCACACTACCACCCCACCACCCCACCACCCCATCATCCAACCACCCCACCACTCCACCATTCCACTACCTCACTTTCATTGGCTGTCTCCAAATATCTAAAAGTATGCTTGAGATGAGAGAGAAAGAGAGAAAGAGAGAAAGAGGAAAAACAGATATAGGGACAGAGATAGAGAGTCACAGAGAGGCGGAGAGACACAGAGAGAGATTAAAAGGGTTACTGCACTATCCAGCATCAGAATGGGCTGTCCCACAAACTGGTGGCATCTGTCAAGTGGAGTCACCTTGAAAGACTCCATCAGTAGCTGGAAGACCATCTTCCAGAGTTATTTAGAAAGATTCCTGTAGACGTTAAGGCTAGAAAGCAATAGTTCTGGACATTGTGTCCAGGTAGAGATACAGTGCACACTCATTCTAGCACGTTTGTAACAGGCGAGACGATTGAATCATGCTTCCAGTGGCTCTAATGGAATTAGCATGGTCTAGTAAACTAAAGCAGGACATAAGCAGAACACATGCTCAGCTATTTGAAGCCAGAGTCTTTGAGTGGAGAAAGCCTGCCTTTGGTTTAAACCAAGGCTAAATAAGTTTGCAAATGTCCACAGCTTAGTCATTTGGCCACGCTGTGGAGAAGGCAATTACAGAATCACACAAACGCAATTCGTACTTGAAGACTGGCAAAACATTTCAATGGGTTACTTGAAAAACCGGTGAAAGTAAGTGCTTGATAATAGGTCATGTACTATGTGTTGTGGGACCTGATTACTGTTCTGTTTCCCTTCAAGAAGCACTTCCCTACATGGGCAATGAAAACATAATTTGCTAGAGGGTATCCATTTTGTAACAGGAGTGAACACCCAGCAATACAAAATGAGGGTATTGGATGTTAAGATTTGCTAATAAATTGACTGATTGAATCTTACAAAAATGGGATTTTTCTATCAGGCTATTTGAAGCTTGTAAAAGGTACCTTCCTATAATAAACCTAGTTGTGCTACTTTGTTCAAAGGCTGAAAATTTTTATAGCTGATCTTAGTTTTGGCAAATTATCAAATAGCTCTCAGCAGACTTATTAGTAGAATTTGCTGTGGAAAAAAAAGTGGCTGAGGTTATATAAAGAATTAGTAATGCAATGAGGAGAAACAATAAGAGAATAATAGAGTCTTTCACTGAAGAAATAGAGCTGTTCATATCCCTGGCAAATAAGACCTCATCTTCGGTTTGTTTTGTTTTTTAAATAGGTCTGGCTAGTTTTATCATTCATTTTCAGTCAGGTGACCAAAAAGAGTGGACTGAAATGTCAACAGGAAGAATTGACTGTTGTGAATTATGGCAAGCCAGAGGAAAAAAGACCATCAGCAGTCACAGTGGCTGGGACTAATGGATGCTCTAGTTGTGCTGGGAAATGTCACTGTAATGATGTGGACAAGTCCACATAATGAAGAGGAAGTCAGCTGGAGGTGGGGAGAGGGGGCTGGGACACAGGCTGAGGCACACTTTATTTGGAAATGCCATAGTCTTATCTAATGATATCATGTATCCTAATTAAAATCAATTATGTGAATGATTTCCTGGGTCACAAAGATAGGATTTTATTCCAAATTAGATTTTTTTTCAAAGGAAAACTGCAAGCACTCAATAGATTCTTGTTGAACACATGCATGCATCATTTATTACGCCTTAAAATGGTCATTACAGTCAAGGCAGGAAATGGTTTGGCAAAGATGACCAACAAAAGGAAAAATCAAAGGTTTATTAATGGAGCAGAAAGAGAAAAGAAATTTGTAAAAGTCAGAAGGAATTTTTTTTTTAGCATCATTAGATCCTGTGAGAAAGACTATGATGTGGGAGAGGAGAAAAAGGAAATAAAATTCTTCACTCATGGACAAATTGTTTAAAAAATTACTTCAAAGCTATTACTACTCTCTCAAAGTTGAATGATCTTATAATAATAGACTTTAAGTTTCAGACACTAAGAATCTATAACTATAGGAATCTATAACTATCTATAAGAATCTATATCTATAAGAATCAATAACTCACAGGAAAACGAGCATAAATAAGATGCATTATTTTCAGAAAACTATGAACTAGACTTCTTTTTTTCCTCAACTCATTTCACTATGCAGCCTGACATAGCCCTAAACTGCCAATCCTCTTGCCTCAGGGTCTGAAGTACCGGATTACAGACATGTGCCACCGTGTGCCGCCAAATTTAGACTCATTATAAAAAAATCAATGTTTTAAAAATGATAGCATATACTAAAATTAAAAATGAATCATCTCACAATTAGAAAAGGCAATTTTTATAAGGTTTCTACGGATAGTAAAAATCTGTAATTTCTAGATTTTTCTCTAAACATCTATTCTATTATCTAATATAGCATCTAGTATCTAGTCAGATATGTATACATGACATTGTTGCTTGGGGGCCTGTTTTGTAATTTTGAAGTGGTTTTCGGCATTGCTGGGAATCAAACACTGGTCCACAAACTTGCAAAGCAAGCGCCCTCCTGTTAAGCTACATATTCACCCCTGTTTAGAATTGTGTCTCATACATTAAAATTGAAATGGTATTAAGACACATGATAATTAGTGAGGCAGTAACTTTGCCACCTGTCCATAACTTCTCATGTTGATACCTGTCCCAGTTTTGTGTGGCTATAACAGAATACTATGCGCTGAGAAGTTAATAAGAATGGAAATAGATCTCTTGCTGTTGTGGAGGTTGAAGAATCAAGTTAAGGTGCTGATCTTTGGCAAGGGTCATCATTTTTTAGGGTTTTTTTGTGTTTTGTTTGATTTGTTTGTTTTTTGTTTTGTTTTGTTTTGTTGTTGATGCTATTGTTTGAACTCATTGCAGAAAGCACAGGTCCAGTGTGTGAGGGGTAGAAACAGATAAAACTCATGGCCTTGAGCTCTTTCATAATCAGCAGGAACTTGGGTATGAAAGTTGACCTTTCATGACCTAACACTTAGTAATGGGCTCTACCCATTAGTAAGCACCCTGTAGTACTGGGGATTAAATTACCCCACACGCTTGGGGAGGTGGAAATACTCAAGCCATAGGTCCATTCTTTAATGCCATATTAAACCAGACCATTCCAGAAAAGAGTCAATGAACTCAGAGACGGAACACTTGTGCTCTCTGAAGAGACATGGTAGAGAGACTCGGAATTGAGCTGCAGTAACTGAATCAAGGCATCGATTTTGGAAATAACCTAACTGAAAAGTTGGAGCAAAAGAAATATTTTTTTTTTTTATATTCACAACTCAGGAAAAACACTGCCAGAATAGCCAGTGACCAGTGCCTGCGTCTTGACACATTATGATGATATTTCATGCGGGTTGGGGATTTAGCTCAGTGGTAGAGCGCTTGCCTAGCAAGTACAAGGCCCTGGGTTCGGTCCTCAGCTCCGGAAAAAAAAAGAAAGAAAAATGATATTTCATGCATCTGCGACGTTTCCACTGACTAGAGCTGACACCCAGTGTTTTCAAGGTAGATGTGAGCAACCTGGGACCTGGATCATTTCGTATATTTTCTGATTCAAACAAATTAGCACAGTACAGCTCATGTTTGTACCCTAGTGTCTTAGGGTTTTATTCCTGTGGAGAGACACCATGACCAAGGCAATTCTTATAAAGGAAATATTTCACTGGGGCTGGCTTATAGGTTCAAAAGTTCAGTCCCTTATCATCAAGGTAGGAAGCATGGCAGCATATAGGCAGGCTTGGAGCTGGAGGAGCTGAGAGTTTTACATCTTGTTCTGAATGCGAACAGAAGAAGACTGTCTTCCAAGCAGCTAGAAGGAGGGTCTCAAAACCGACCCCCACAGTGACACGCTTCTTCCAACAAGGCCACATCTCCTAATAGTGCCACTCCCTAGGTCAAACGTATTCAAACCACCACCCCTACCAAAAAGAACCCCAAATTTGACCCTCTTTATTTTATCAAAGTCAGATGTTCTTTCCTTTTTAAGGGCAATCACTTTTAAAATATTTTTTCTTTTTTATTTTTAGAAAATAGGTGTCATCACTGGGCTAAGTACCCTCAAAACATCACCAGCCCTTGGCACTACTAACAGGTTCTTATCCCATTTTCCAGAAGAAATGGACACAGTCAACAATTGTTATTATTCAGGTAACTTTCAGCCCCCGTTTTTCTCCCATAATGAATATTGAAGATTAGTTTTGAACTAGGCAAGTATTTTCTGTCCTGCAGGGAAACTGGTTTGGATGCAATGGGATTGAGTCTACTTATCTTACTAAGAAGGCTGACATTTGGCCTTTAATCTAGAAATTCATTTGGCCCTTGCTTCATTGTTCCTGTGTCAAACTAGGGTCCAAGGGCTCGTAAGTGGAACCAGAAGTTCTGCGAGCAACGCATTTCTTATCAGATAGGAGGAAGACATTAAAAAAAGAAAGAAAGAAAAAACACCTTCGGTAACTCTTTCCATCTTACAGAGTGAAGAATATATTTGCCTCAGAAGGAGAGAAGCAAAAGTTGAAGAAGCAGTGAGGGGTCATGTATTGCTTCTCATTGGAAGGAAGTAAGAGCAGTGGGGAGATAACAGCCATTGTAGAATCTTGTGGCGTGGAAAAACACCATAGATTCTAGTTACCATGCTCTTACCACCACCTTTCACTCTTGCCCAGTGCACTTGCATGCAGAGTTTAAGAGTGTGTTAATGCAAGGTACAAGTCACACTGAAAGGATCAGGTCAAAAGACTTGGGTCTTTGCCCAAGTCTGTGACTAATTTTCCTGGCTGACCTTGAGCACCTTCCAGAATATCTATGGGCCTTACTTTCTCATACGTTGGTAAACATTACTTCATCGAGTAGGGTCCTTTCCAGCTATAGAACTCCATGACTCTAGAACTCTGTGTGTGTCAATAACTTATGTTTTTCTGTTATTATCTCATCTGCTCTCTGCTCAGATAGAGTATATTAAATTACTATTGGCACTAGATTTGGACATGTCACATATGCTGTGCACATAGACCTTAGGGATTCTAAGATAAATGCAGAATTACATTCCAAACTCTTCTGCACATAGACATAGTAAAACTGGACTACATGGCTGAATAAAACGGTAGGAGGCTAATAACAATTAGCTTTAGAATACTGTTGGTTTATAAGCCATATCTGATGATTTGCATAAACAATATGGAGTCTACATTATTTTCCCATTATCTGCATGAAGTAGGAACTCTGGGGAGTCATCTAAACATCTCTGATTATTCAAGCAATGTGTGGATGGCTATCCCATCTGTGGAACCATATTCTTCCAACTTATTCTCTATTCACTGGGTCTTCTTGCTGCTCAGAACACACACATTGCCCTTGATGTCATAATTTACTGCAGGAGGTAGGTTCACAGAGGAGGAAGCTAACACAGAATTACCCTTCAGGACAAGCTTTATTGGAAGCCTGGTGAGCAAGTGTAAGGGACATAAGCAGCTCAGGGGAAAGCATTGTAGGTATTATGACACATTAGAAGACAGAGCAGAGAGGGAAGGACTAAGAAAGATAGCCATTAAGTATATATGGGCACGGATTGAGAGTTCAAAGGAGAGGACAACTTCAGAGAACTCCTCTGGACAAAGAAGATTTTTCTGACTTTTATGAGTGTACCGGGGTTTGTGGGAAGTCCCACACTATGTGTTATTTAGTCTAGCATAGACTGCATGCCAAGGAATCAGGTCTTGGGCAGACCATTAGCTTAGTCTGCAGTTGCAGATGAAATATATATATATATATATATATAGAGAGAGAGAGAGAGAGAGAGAGAGAGAGAGATAGGATAGATTGATAGATGACAAATGGATAGAGAGATAGGTGATGGATAGATGGATGGATAGATTGATTGATAGATGACAGATGGATGGATAGATAGATGAGGAATGGATAGAGAGCTAGATGATAGGTGGACAGATGGATAGATAGATAGATAAATAGATAGATAGATAGATAGATAGATAGATAGATAGATGGTAGAAAGATGACAGAGAGATAGGTGATAGATTGATGGATAGATAGATGATGAATGGATGGAGAGATAGATAGATAGACAGACAGACAGACAGACAGACAGACAGATAGATAGATAGATGATAGAAAGATGACAGAGAGATAGGTGATAGATTGATGGATAGATAGATGATGAATGGATGGAGAGATAGATAGATAGACAGACAGACAGATAGATAGATAGATGATAGAAAGATGACAGAGAGATAGGTGATAGATTGATGGATAGATAGATGATGAATGGATAGAGAGATAGATAGAGATAGATAGACAGATAGATGATGAATGGATAGAGAGATAGATGATAGATGGATATATAGATGGATGGATGGATGGAAAGAAAGAGGGAAGGAAGAAAGAAGGAAGGAAGGGTGTCACAGTCTAACTGCTGAGAGAGAAGAGCAACTACAAGGGCTGTGACCTCACTGTGGCAATTTAAATATAAGAAGGAACACATGAAGAAAGACATAGACGCTGTATTTTCACATTAGTTTGCAGCTGGGGATGAGTGGAGAAAGGCAATGAGTTTGCATTGGTCATCAAACATTTTTTAAACACTTTAAAAACAAAAACAAAAAAACAAAACAAACAAACAAACAAAGCCAGGTCCTTACCATTTAAAGCATACCCCAAAGGAGGGAGGTGCGAGCTGCCAGATCACAGAAAATAGCACAGTGGGAAGCCAGATGTCCAAAGAATTGGTACTGGTGGGGAGGGACAGCGACGGGCGGAGGCGGGGGAGGGGGGTGTTTGGGAGGAGCAGTGCAGTGGGAGGTCAGACATCCTAACTGCCCTGCCACTGTCCTCCCTCCACACACACAGCCCATCCCAGCATGCACTGTAACATCTGCTTTCTCCTATTAAAGAAAAACAGCACCACTAATATTCCTTTGGGACTTACTTCCTTTAGAGTTACAAGATTGTAAAGGGGACTGGCGACATGGCTTCATGGGTAAAGACACTGGCCGCCAAGCCTGATAGCCTGAGTTTGAGCCGGAGAACCCACGTGGTGCAGGGAGAGAACTGACTTCAGCACATTGTCCACTGCTCTTCACCCATACCCACATGCAGGAATGAACACACACTTGCACACACAGGCATACACACATACAAACACATGTGCACATACATGTGCGCATGCACGCACATGCACGCACACTTATGTATTTGAAAGAAAAAAAGATAATCAACATGCCCATGAAATCTCTTTCCTAATCATAGAGGGAGGAGTGAAGCTGCATAGAAAATTTTAAAAATAACATCCAAAAGAGACACCCTAAATAACGTGACCTTGCTAGACATCAGCTTAGCACGTGGTCAGTCTTCTCTCTCTCTCTCTCTCTCTCTCTCTCTCTCTCTCTCTCTCTCTCTCTCTCTCCCTCCCTCCTTTCCTCCCTCCCTCCCTCTCTTTCTTCTTCTCTGTTTCAGATGGAATTTTTCCAGAAGATTGATTTTCTGCAAGAAGAGTCAAAGAGACAACGCACCAAGCTAGAAGGAGGTAAGAAAAGCCTTTAAGACCGTCATTTGCACTAAATTGGTCACATGGCAGCAAATGTTGCTTTAAAAGCTTTCCGCGGAGCATCTCCGCCCAGCTCACTCAGAGATGGAGATAATCGCCTCCAGCTGACCTCTAATTACCTAGTTTGGATTGGAGCCACACCGATTATGTGCCACCAAATGGATTTCACTGGAATTCGGATTTTCTAAAAATAAAACAGCCAACAACCCAGAGCAAGTACCAGTCTCCCTGGATGATTCATCCCACAGACTAAACTTAGCAAGACTGTGATGTCCGCTTGCCAGAGCACTCGCTGTCTTGTTCTCACGGGTAGGAAATGTTGTCTTCTTCTAATATCCTTGAAAACCCGCCATTCTGTCGAAAGCCCGTCTGGGAGGCACAATGATGGCTTTCTGAGAGAAAACCTGGTCCTCTAGCCAGAGGCTACTGCCATGATGACATTAAGTGGTACCCATGGCAGATGAGATGGCTCTGAGACTCAGCCAGAATGGAAAAACACAGTATCATTAATTCACAAAAGTCTGTTACCCAGCAGACAGATGACAGCTCTCCCGGACTTGCCACTGTGAGTGAAGGCTATAAATATCACATAAGCTGTAAGGGAAGGTTATGCTGTGGGAGACTCAGTCCTTGCTCAAGGTCCTTGCCTCAGTGATAATTATAAGGTCAAAGCGGACTGGAGAAAAGTGTAAGATTGATAACTAGCAAACAACTGTATTTTATCTGCCGGGGGTGAACGAGAACAATTTACCTAACAGCTCTGAGCCTTTTCCATCAGCAAAATACAGGAAAAGAAATATGAGAGTCATAGTGCCACTCTTCTTGTTTTCATTAATGAATTTCATCATCTACTTTACATCCTGATCAAAGGCCCCTTCCTCCCAGTCCCCCCTCACAAGTCCCTCCTCCACTCTCTCTCCTCCAGCAGGGTGGAAGGTCCCCCTGGGTATTCTCCAACCCGGGCACATCAAGTCTAGGCTAGGCAGACAAGGTAGCCCTGATAGGGGAACGGGATTCACAGACAGACAACAGATTTAGGAACAGCCCCCACTCAAGTTGTTGGGGGACTTGCATGAAAACCAAGCTACATATCTGCTACATACGAGGGGCCTAGTTCCAGCCCATGCTTGCTCTTTGGTTGGCAATTCAGTATCTGAGAACCCCCAAAGTGTCGAGGTTAACATAGTGCCACTCCTGAATGAAAAGGGTTTCATTGTTGTTGTTGTTGCTGCTGCTGTTGTTGTTTTGGAACTGAAGTAAATATTTGTTTGTATCTAGACAGCACAATTATTGTGACTGCCTTCCCCCATATTCACTTCCCTGCCATCCTTCCTTGGCATGTACAGTGTAGAAGCCTCAGGGGCTTTTTAACAGAGAACAGTTAGGAAAATTATAATGCTCATTCTAGAGCAAGGCGAGAGAAGCTAGATAGATAAAGGCAACATAGCGAAATGATGTCTGTAATGGAGTTTCACAGATGCAAACTGCCATGCTTTCATTTGTGTTGCCACATGATACCTGGCCAAGTAAAGGGAAATGAGCATATTAGATGAACAGGTGTTTGGTTAGAGATGAGGGGACGAGAAGTATCGCGGCTTGGTACACTGCCATTCCATTAATTGAACAAAACACACCTTACCTGCACTCGCTGACCTAGATACCTCTCTCCAATGGTGGCTACCTTCCATGCATAATTACACTTTGCTTTTGAACTGAGGTTGAGGCCAGTAGCCACTGGCTCTGACTAACACAAGATCTGAGCTGACATCTACAAAACAAATATAAAGAAGGATGGAGAGGAGAGAGAGAGACAGAGAAAGACAGAGAGAGACAGAGACAGAGACAGAGACAGAGAGAGATCCAAAACAGTGGTTCTCAGCATTCCTGTAAAACAGTTCCTCATATTGCAGTGACCCCCATGTAATTATTTTGTTACTAGTTTATAACTGTGATTTTGCTACTGTTATGAATTGTAATATAAATATCTGTGTTTTCTGAAGGTCTTAGGTGACCCCTTTGAAGGGTGGTTTGACACCCAAAGGGTCATGATCCGTAGGGTGAGAACCACTGACATAGAATGAAGGACAGGACTAAATGTTTTCTGATGCTTGTGAATAAGAAAGGTATCTGTGTGTCATCCTTTTAGTGTGAATTTCTGTATGTGAGGAGTAACAGATACCTCAGTGATTGTCTAAGACGCTAGAGACTGTATAGATCTCAGGGGTAGAGCTCTTATGTGGCTTGTGCTAGTTTGTTGGTTTGATCTTCAGCACTGCAAACAACAATATGCACACATACACACATGTACACACATGTACACACACATGGGCATACACACACATACACACACAGATACACATGCACACACACATGGGCATACACACATACACACATGTACACATGCACACACACACACACACATACATACACACAGATACACATGCACACACACATGGGCATACACACACATACACACAGATACACATGCACACACACATGGGCATACACACATGCATACACACACACATCACACACACACATGCACACACACATAGGCATGCACACATACACACAGATACACATGCATACACACATGGTCATACACACAAGCAAACATGGACATACACAAACACACACATACATACACACAGATACACATGCACACACACATGTGCATACACACACATACACACAGATACACATGCACACACACACGGGCATACACACACATACACACATATACACATGCACACACACACACATACACACACACACACACACACACACACATACACACAGATACACATGCACACACACATGGGCATACATACATATACACACAGATACACATGCACACACATACATGGGCATACACACACATACACACAGATACACACACACACACACACACACACACACACACACACACACACTGGAAATGAGTTTTTCCACATGCTACAACCACCACCACGGCTTTCAAGTTCTAGGGAGATGAGTGTTGTATTGGGAATGGTTTTTTTCACTTTAGACAGCTTTGTGTTTGACATCCCAAATAGTCAGTTCTTAAAAAAAACGGAAAGCTTTGAATCTTATGTGTAGGGTAGAGGAAACATAATTTAATGAGATAAAGCTGAAAAACAAAATTGTATTTACTGTCCTAAGAGCAGATATTCATGAGCAAGCGAATAAACCCTAAATGACCTAGGGTCATTATTATTTGGCCTTTCTAAACCTCAGCTGCAACATCTGTATGAAGGGATTATTATCTTAGCTGCCGTATGTGTATGAAGGGGTTAATATCTCAGTTGCAGTGCCAGTGTGGAGAGGTTAGTAATATTCGCTCCACTGTTTTTTCTTCAAGGGCCTTGATACAGACAGTAGGACATTTAAGAGTATACTGTTTTAAGGAGCAAAGGCCAAATTTTGTGATTTTTTTTTATTGTTCTATCGTGCCTCTCAGAGGTGGAAGAAGTACATCAGTCTGTCCTAAACTGTTTTTTGTTTCTTTGTTTCATTTTGGTTTTTTTTGGGTTTTCTTTTCTCTTGTGACCTGCTTCCAATGGGCCGTGGGGCATGCAGGCTTTTGTTGTTGTTGTTGTTGGGTTTTTGTTTTTGTTTTTGTTTGTTTGTTTTTTAAATCAAACTCTTCTCGGAGGGCTCTGAGCCATAAACCAAAAACTGTGTGACCTTCCGGCCATCATGACGTCATGAAGGAAGGTCATCGAATAAAGCAGAGCAAAGAGTGACACAACCGTAAGAACATTTCGTGCCAAGAACATTTTCTTTTAGTGCGACTATGTGCAGTCTCTGCTTTAGCAGAGGTTCACCCCTCTGATGAAGTGAATGACTCCACAAGACAGAGCTTCACACTGGAGTGCCCAGGACGTCATGGAATTCGCAAGGCAGAAAACAAATAAGGAAGCCCTGCCGACTTCCCTGCTGTGCCAATGTAATTTACTATAACATTCCCCTTGAAAACAACCAAAATGCAGACCTTTGTGTCAATCCCCTGTAGTTTCCATGTTCCCTGTTCTCTTTGAAAATACCAAGTGCCCTGCTTGGGTAGTATACATTGAATAAAAAATTCATTTTAATTGATCTCCATACCCCCCTCTTTTTAGCAAGAAAGCTGCTCTGAATTTCTTTTTAAAATGATACTAGGAAATTTCTAAGACTGTAGTGTGCAGAAAAGTCATTGCTATAGTTGTACTGTGGTTTGACTAAGGAAACTTGGTTCCCAATGTTTGGCGTGACAGACTGTTGAAACCTGTGTTCTTGGGGATAGTCATTAGGGCTTGGGGAGAGGAGCTACAATTATAGAAACTCTCCTGACACAGAAGGAGTTGCTTGATCAGAAAGTGACTCCATTCCTTTCACAATCAGTCATTTCTCTTCCTCCTTTAATACCTATGATGCAGCCAAGGGGAGCTCCCTAGGCAAGGGCAACATGCTGTTTAGATTTTCCAGATTGAAAAGAAGTCCTGAGTCAAGTATAAGGGGTAAGACTGTTGACTCTGTGCATGCTCTGTAGTTAGTATTTTGTTCCAGCATCACAGGCTAAGATAGATGCCGCATTGGCAGATATAAGCATCAACAGTGTCTGTGTTAGGGAAAGGAGAGCTGCCACAAGGATTGCCTCTGTTCTTCAACATCAAATCAAGACATTCCCCATGGATTGAAAAGAACCAGGAAGAAGTGCAGCTGCCATCCCTCCTCAAAGACTTGGAATGGAGGTCCCTGGTCATCTAGGACTCAGTGAGTACTAAGGACTTTCTCTGAGGTCCCCCTTTTTCTTTACTAAGAAGGACCATAGTGGTAACAATTTTTCTTTTTTCCTTCTTTTTGCTAAGGTAGGGATAGAGGCCTGACTTCTGGTATTTTGGGCTGGTGTTAACTCTCACGTGTGTTGTCTGGATACAGGGGCCCATGAGGCGAACAACACTTAGCTCAGGCAAGGGAAGGCACAAGCAGGCAGGGTGGTCCCAGGCAGGATTTTAAGCCATGAGAGAGCCCCTCGGGAACTGTGCCTGTCTTAGGTTGGAGCAAACCATTCTTATGTCTCTAGGCCCGTCATTGGATAAGGCAGCAGCTTATGGCGGCCCTCCTGTCTTAGGGCCTCAAATGGTCAGAGAATGCTGCTCTCTTACCCGTCATTGACTGTCCAGTTCAGCTCACAGGGGAGGTGGTTGATAGCAAGCACACACCTCGATCATTCATCTCATGGTGATGACAATGGACCTGTACATGCCTAGCTTGAGTGGTTTCGGGTTGTTGCTTATATGCCATGAGCGTGTTGAAAATCACGGGGTCTCCGAACCACAGACAAAGTATTAATTAGGGATCTTATAAAGAGCATTAAAAGAGCCAGGCTTGTCTCTCGGGGGGCCCAGGAGCTTTGTACAAAGGCATCCCCTTGTAGTGTCTCATCTCGGGCCTCCCTTAGCAAAGGTAGAAGGAACTTTGTCATCAAGAGGGTGGAGGGCCTGGGGACACCCCTTATTAGGGTCCTGGGGCAAAAAATGCCCTTTCTTAGGTTGGTGGAGATGGGAGTGGGAAGTGCCTGAGGTGGGATAATATTTTTTGTCTTGTGTTTGTTGATCCTCCATAGCCAACCCATGATAATGAATCTGTATAGGTTTAGCCATTAAATCATCTATTTTGTCGCTTTATAAAGCCTGTAAGTCTACTAAGAGCCCAAGGGCCAAATGAAATAAGCAAAATTAATCCCACCAGTGGTCCTAAAAATGGAGGGCAGTAAGGTGGTAAAGCCATGGGGAGGTTGAAAACCAGTTCTTGATACCAGCTTTTATCTTTCTCTCTTTCTTTCTCTTTTCTAAGCCTTCTCTAACCTTTTCATACTCTCTTTTACCATGCCTGTTTTGTTCACATAGAAGCAACACTCTTCTTTGAGTGCTGCACAGAGTCCTCCTTGTTGTAAAAAGAGCAGATCAAGTCCTCCGAGATTCTGAAGGACCACTTCTTTTTGAGGGAAGACAGAGAGTCAGACAGGTCGCCAACCCCTTGCTGGAGTCTTTGGACGCCAGCATCGGTGGTAGCGCTTGAGTTCTTGGTACCTGGATTTAGAGAGAACGAAAGTGAAGAGATATCTGTTCCTGCCCTCACGGCACCAAGGCCAAGGAGCACTGATATGGTGATGGCAGAAATAGGTTCTCGCCGCTGACGGACAAAGTGGGGATAAGTCAGAAGACTGATCCCAGAGATGAAAAAATTCTCTGAACGACAATAAATTAATCGAGGAACCATTGTACAAGAATACAAAAAATCTGACCTTATGGGGGGGAAAAGGCCCAGTTGAAAGGCAGGGAGTAAGGCCATCGAGGCAAACCCACCAGGCATCATTAGGGGCAAACAGATATTGACTGTTTTTATCAGGGCAAGGGGTGAGATTACAAAGGTGGGTATACTGTAAGGGGGGGAGTTATAGGTAACACAAAGGCCCAATCCAGAGACCTGGGAGAGGGACAAACCATTCCATTCTCCAGGTTGCCAGCGGCAATGTCTAGAATCATTGGTGAAAAAAATGTGCCAGGAATAGCAATTCTCACAAAAGTGGCTGAGAATGATAAACATAGCCAGCAATTGTCCACAAGATCGGGGAAGTAGCATTGCAAGAAAGGTTTGATTTATTAGGTAAGGACGAGGTTCTGGGAGAAGAAACTAACAATGTGGGAACATGACTAGCAGAGGTAGGGGTCTGTGGTTCTGAAGGAGATTGAGTGGAGGTACTAAATGGGATTAGGCCCAATTGGTATTGGCTTGGAAGCATGGACAGGTTCTTTTGAGAAGTTTTTTATGGTGAAAGTGAGACCTGTGTCTGACCCAACCTGATATAGACGGAGGCCCCAGGAGAGCCTATGCCCAATCCTTGCCCTTGTGATTGGTAAATTTAATATCTAGGGAAGACACCAAACCTTGGGTGGATGGTTCACTGCCCTTACACAGAGGGGCATGGTGGAGATAGTTAGAGGGGGGAGAAAATTTCTAGATACTGTGATATAATCCCAGGAAGAAGTTGGTTCAATAAGTTAACCCAGTGGTCTCGTTATCCCAGGAGGCACAATAGTGATCTGACTCGCCACCACACTTATTGTGGAACGCACGACCTCTGTGATATCCAGGGCATGAAAAGCAGTGGCCTGGAGCAAGGTGTGTCTGATTGTATTACGCAGAGCCAGGCTAAAAAGATCTGTGGGACGAAATGAACAAATTGTGGGGTTTGATGGCTCTGAGTATGGGGGCATGTTATCCCTCTGGGGCTACTTGTAACTGTTGATGTTCAAGGCCCCAAGGGGCCCTGGCCCCGAGGGCTAATTTTTTACAGAGGTCTGGGGGAGGAAGTAGGCCACCAGATAGCAGTAGAGATTTGTGAAATTGACCAAGCCACATCTTTGTCTTTCTGTAAGAACTATCCAGGTGTAGTTCCAAGGCATATGTCTATTGTTAGAGCACTTGGGCTGTTGGCCACGAGGGATGGAGATCACCTCTGTCAGTAGCAGGATCAAAAGGATCTTTTTTCCTGAGCAGCATCTGGAAGAGAAAAGGGATAAGTCTCAGGAGGAGACGACAGCCCATTCTGACATTGGTGGTTAACAGTTCTTATGAGTCTTTCTGGCAACCACCTTTGGGCCAGCATTTTTTTTTGTCATATATACAAAGCAGATCCTCGTCCCCAAATGAGGATGGGGTCCGGTCCTTCCAGTGTCCCGTGAGGGGATCTTTTCATCGTACTAACGCATGGGAATCTTGTGACCTAGGGTGCTACAAACGGGGTCAGCAGCTGACCTGTCCTCAACATCAAGAGATAGGAAATTAAGTACAAAAGGGCAATGATTGAGCCTATTTCGAGGTGTCAGAGGAGAATAAGCATCTGTGACTGTTGTTAGACGTTGAAGCATGTTCTTTAAAGTTTGATGGGCCCGCTCTACTCATGCCCTGGCCCTGAGGATTATATGGAATACCTGTAATATGTTTAATACCAAACCAAGCACAAAATTGTTGAAATTTAGCCCCTGTGTATCCAGGACCATTGTCAGTTTTGATAATCTGTGGCTTTCCCATGGTAGCCATACACTGTAAAGTGTGGGTGATCACATCACGCGACGCTTCTCTTGGAAAGGGGGGGACGATGAATGAAACCCACCTATAAGTATCTATGCAGACATGAAGGTATTTTAACCCTTCCAAAGGAGGGAAGGTGGGTGACATCCATTTGTCATCGTCTCGTTGGGGACCAGTCCGGGGTTGACTCCTAAGTGGGGAACTGGCAATAATGTGGCACATCCTCCACAGGACTTAACTATTTTCTTGTTTGATCTCTGGAGATCTTAAACATCTGACGCAAGGTGGAGGCATTTAGATGGTGTAGCATGAGCTCTGCCTTGCCTGATCTATGGGGTCTATAAGGGCAGGGAATATAGCATGAGTGGCCCCATCAGCCAAGGTGTTCTTTGACAGAGGGCCACTCTAGACCAGAGAGGGCCCCTATGTCCCACTAAAAATGGCTCTGTTTCTTTAATAATAAGGATTGAATTTCACAAACAACTTGGAAGCAGTAGAAGCAGGCTTAATATATGGGACCGCTTCTAATACTGGAATAGAGTGAGCCACATAGGCACTATCAGTATATAGATTAAATGGGGTTGTTAATTTTTTAAAGACCTGAAGCACGGCAAACAACTCAACAAGCTGGGCAGAGGAGTATGGGGACTGTAAATGTGGGTGACTTGTTCCTGTATAACATAGGCAGCTTTGTGTTGAGGAGCTTATCTGTAAATACCAAGGTACCTTCATGTAACGGCTCTTGGAGGTAACTTTAGGAAAGGTCAAGGAATGTATTTTTTATGAATTGTATAAGGGGTCATTTGGGCAATGATTATCTATAATCCCTGCAAAGGAGGCGCAAAGCTATGGGCCCAATCGCCATTAGACTGAAATAGCCAATCAACTTGTTCTGAAGCATAGGGAACAATAATAATGTCAGATCTTTTTCCAAAAATATTGTCTAGACATTTTTCTTCTTTTTCTAATTAAGGCAGCAGCAGATAGGGAATAATAGGTACAAAACCTTGTTTGATTGGAGGAAGATATACCCAAAATAGAGGGCGTCCTTTTTCTTTGGAGCCCAGGTTGTTGCTAAAAGACTCCCACTGGGGTATGTGTAGTAGCACAGACAATAAAATATAGGGGGAAGCATAATGTATCTGAAATGAGACCTGAGAGGAGATAGCCTGACCTATCTGTTGTAGAAAAAAGGTGGCTCTTGGGGGTGAGGACTGGGGGACAAGGGATGAGAATTCCCAAAGAAGTTCATTAAGAGGGACTAAAGCCCGGGGGAATCTTTAAATAGGGGCGGATAAATTGAAGGTTTCCAAGCAATTGTTGAAAATCATGTAGAGTTTTAAGGGATGAAAGTTGAGTTCAACTTTTAGGGGTACGGATCTGTTCGAACCTCGAGTTCATATCCCAGATAGAAATATGGGTCTCATATTTGAATCTTTTTCAGGGGCAATTTTAAGCCCCGGGAGCTAAGGGCCTCTTGAGTTGTTAGAAGCCTCCTCCTCCAGGGTACCTGGGGTGGAGGGGTCTAGAACTTTGTTCCGGCCCCTCAGGAGAGGGGAAAAAGCAAAACTTATGTTTCTTGTTTGAGTTTTACCCCTGGCCTGTAGCCTTAAGTTGGGGACTCTGTAAGGGTGTCAGTCTGTCAATTTTGTCTCTAAATCGCCAAGAGCTTATAAAGCAATTGTACCCGTTTTTCTAGTCTCTACCATGTGGTCCAAGGATGTCACATCGCTGGTCAGCTGGGCGACAAGCATCTGAGACAGGGGGGTGAATCAAGGACTGCATCTAGGAGGCCATAAGGTGGAGGGGGGGAAAAGATAGGGAGAGCGAAAACCATCTGGTACCATCTAGGCCAGTGCTATAGTGGCTGTTTTTGACAAAAACGAGCAGCCCTGTCTCTATTTTGACCTCCCTGCTCAGGGAGAAGAAACACCACCTTTGCCTAAGTCTTGAAGAGAAGAAAGTTGTTCATTAGGTTGGCATTCTGGTGTACTGGGTGGAGCATTGGACATAATCTTTTCAGCGGAGAAAGGTCTAGCAGGGATAGGATCAAAGGCACTCTCCATATCAATAATGACCGATGGGGGGGAAGGTGACGACTTAATGCCAGACTCTTCTCCCAGTATGGGGTCAACAGGTAAGGGGAGGGGAGCAAGCTCCCTCTGCGAGCTTTCCTTCAGTGAACGCTCTCCTTCCTTGATTAAATGTTGAAGATCTGGCCATTCAGAGGTGGTTCTAAGGATATCATTAATAAGAGACCAATAACTGAAGGCAGTGACTGGAACTTTCGTAGGACCAAGAACCTCATAATAATCTTTAAAACAATCTCCAACTCTGAGCCACCTTTTTTGATCAATTGTCCTTCCTGGGGAAACCAGGACATATATCTTCTACCAAATTTAAAAAAATTTTATTAAATCCTTCTTTTTAACCCTAATTGCTGCCTTGAGTGATTGCTTCAGTCCTGTCACAAATAGTGACTGTTTTGAAAAATGCTTGTCCCATCACTTACTAACCTTAAGATTCGCGCCTATGAACTCCTCCCGGACTGTCTCATCATGGTGTTCCGTATGTCCTAGCGATCCAAAAGTCACTTTCTGGTGCTTTAGAAAAGGGCGACAGGCCTGTCTCCATTGATGAGCGGGCGTTTTCCTCTGGACCCCTAGGGTCCCTGTTCGCCCAGTTGCCTGGGGACTGTAGGGGCAGTCCATCAGGTCTGGGGGTCCACCTAGAGAGAATGGGGACAAGAGACGTAAAGAACGGACAGCAAGTCAAGAAGTTCACAAGCTGACAATTTTAATTTTTCTCAGGTTGAAGATATACTGGTAGAAGCAAAATGTGGGGAGGGGTTGGGTGACCATTAAAGAATGGGCCTGGCTTTGATAACCAGGATATTGGCTGGGTAACCGCCAAGCGGGGGGAACAGCAGGGGGGGTTGCTTAGTGATTCGACCATATCAGTGCCTGACCACCGGTATCGCGTGATCTGACACCAGATTTATGTTATCTATTGAATTTACGTGAGAGCTGCAGGTGCTTCTTTTGTCTAACCTAAGGCTATTGCTTCTTTATTCTATCATAAGGCTAAAATATAATTGCTTTTTAACCTGAAGACTATTGCTTATTATTCTAGCATAAGGCTAGAACACAATTGCTTTTAACTTGAAGGTTGCTGGCCATCTCAAGGCTGCTCCCAA